>NW_027636150.1:43806-178179 GCF_903797595.1 Erithacus rubecula
CCTAAACCTGTCAGAATTCTGTAATACTAAAGTCTACACATAACTTGGCATATGGCCTATCGTTCTATGTGAAGAATATACAAAATATTCTACTGCAATTTTATTTTGTCTAGAACTAAGTTTTTAATGTCTCAATGCAGCCAGTATTTTATAGGAGATTCCACGGCTTTTAATTTTCATAGTATTTAACACATATTTCTATGTACTTCACACTAAGATTTAAACTTCTACTTCATATCTATGCTACTTAATATTCTAATTCTTAAGCTAAAACTTAGACCTTTATTTAATGTCTAGTGTGGTTTCGTGTATTTTAATTTCTGAAAACATTTTAATTTAATTCTTGTATACTGTTCTCCTCAGAGGGAGTCAGGAGAGGCTTCTCTGTTCCACTCTCCAACAACCAGGAATGAGGACAGGGACTGAGAGTGGGGACATGGGAAAGGGACATTGGAATGGGAATGAAAACAGGAACAGGGAATAGGAATATGGGAACAGAACAGGAAATATGGAAATAGAAATTGGGGAGAAAATATGGGATGGGGATTTAGAATATGGGACAGGAAACAGACATGGGGATAGGCAACAGGACTGGGAATGGGAATATGGAAGGGACTGGAAATATAGAAATGGAAATATGGGAATGGGACTGGATCAGGAATACTAGAAGGGGAACAGGACAGGGAATATGGGACTGGGAATATGTGAACAGTAACCAGGCAGAGAATACAGGACAGGGAATGATACTGGGAATGGGATCTGAACTGGGACAGGGGCAGGAGTGGATGTGAGACCGGGAATGGGCTGGGGGCAAAGGCAGTGCCAGTGGGGAGAGGAGGATCCTGGACAGGGGACAGCAGGAGCTGGGTCAGGGGGAAACGGGGAGGGTGTCAGGGCAGGGGGTCCTTGATCAGCTGCCCCAGAAGCTCCGTCAGCATCTCCCAGTGCAGCCAGAGCCACTGGACCTGGGGAGCCCAAAGCCCTGAGCAACCCTCAAGGAAACCTGAACTCGTTGGAACGCAGGGTCCCCCACACCCTCTGGAAGATCCCCCTGTGTCTGCAGGCATGTCTTAGTTCAATGTCTTCATTTTTACCCCAGTACTGGGTGTCTGGGAAGGAGAAAGAGAAATGCAAAGAATATCCAGGCCACAAGGGAGCCAGCACGAAGCTTTTCCTGCACTCAAGGCACTCGCAGGGCTTCTCTCAGTGGAGACTCCGTTGGTGTCTGGTCAAGTTAGAGCGCTGTGAGAAGCTCTTCCCACACTCGGGACACTCGTAGGGTCTCTCCCCGGTGTGGATGCGCCGGTGGCTGACGAGGTTGGAGTTTTTCTTGAAGCCCTTCCCGCAGTCGGGGCAGCAGAAGGGCCTCTCATCCCAGTGAGTGCGATAGTGCTTCAGAAGGCTGGAGCTGCTCTCAAACCTCTTCCTGCATTTATCACACTCGTAGGGCTTCTCCCCGGTGTGGATCCTCTGGTGCACAGTCAGGTGTGAGCTGCGGCTGAATCTCTGCCCACACTCCCCACACTTGTAGGGCCTCTCCCCAGTGTGGCTCCTCTTGTGCACAGTCAGGTTTGAGCTCTGGGTGAATCTCTTCCTGCATTTATCACACTCGTTAGGGCTTCTCCCCAGTGTGGCTCCTCTGGTGCACAGTCAGGTCTGAGGTTCTGGATGAATCTCTTCCCACACTCCTCACACTCGTAGGGCCATTCCCCCGTGTGGATTCTCCGGTGTCTGATCATGTCCCATCTCCTACTGAAGCCCTTCCCAAATTCCGAGCACTTGTGGGGCTTCTCCCCATGGTGAAGCTGCTCACGCAGCCCCAGCTCCGAGCTCCGGCCGCCTCCCCGGCCCGGGCTGGCTCTTTCCTGCTGGGATCCCCGGGCTGTGCGTTTGCAGCCCCTCCTGCTGCGGGATCTGCGGGGCTTTTCCTCCCCGTTGCATTCCTGCGCCGTGGAGCCGCTGCAAACGGCCTCTTGCCCGAGGCTGTGCCGCGGGGATTTGTCCTCCCTGCTGTCCGTGCTCAGCTCCTTGTCTGGGGGAGGAAGGACAAGGACAGGATGGGATTTGCCTCCTGTGCCAGAGGCAAGGGCAAGGAGATCCCCCCAGGGCTGCGCTGCAGCCGGGGCCGTGCTGGGCTGGGAGATGGAGCAGGACACAGGGGGAAAGGGGCACTGACTTCCTCCTCACCTGCCTGGGGAATCCGGGCCATCGACCTCGTCCTCACAGCCTCCTCCTCCGCAAGGCAGCCAAGGTTTGGGAAATCCTGGTTTGGGGGGGAAAACAAGGGCTGAGCGCGTTGGGTTTGATGGTGGCGCTGCCCAAGGGCAGCTGGAGCAGTCAGCGCCCCTTTCAGCCTCGGGGGCCCGGAGCCCGCTCAGCACCAACCTCCCGCACCCCTCCAGGCTGCCGGGGTTCCCCCGGCTCCGGGATCGCCCCTCTGAGCTCTCCCCGCTCCGGGGCTCCCGCCTTCCCCCCCCGGCTCTGCCGGGGATCCCCAGAACTGATATCGCCCCCCTCCCCGCCGATACCGGGCCATCGCCACGGGGGAGCCGCCAGGATCTCGCCAGGGCCATTTCCCGCTCGGCTTTGGGCTCCTGCAAGATCCAAACATCCCCTGAAACGAAAAATAAAACCCTCCCGGAGCCCCCCATGATGGATTTGGGGCGAGCTCCCTCTCCCCGCTCACCTGCGGGATTTCGGGGGCGATGCTGCCGGACCCGGGGAAGCTGCGACGTGATCGAACGGGAGAGAGAAGCGCGTGGTTTCAAACTCGCTCCTCCTTTTCCTGCCGCTCCTCCTGTGTCCCTCCTCTTCCTCCCGCTGCTTCTCTTCCGTCTCTTCCCGTTCCTCCTCTTCCTCCCGCTCCTCCTCCTCTCCCAGCCGTCTCCCAGCGCAGCCAGAGCCGCTGGAACTGGGGTGCCCAACGCCCTGAGCAACCCCCAGGTCCCTCCCAGGACCCCTCAAATCCCTGGATCCGAGCGTCCCCCGCATCCCCTGGAAGATCCCCCCGTGTCCCCAAGCAGGTCGTTATTTAACATCTCTATTTTTACCCTGGTTTTGGGTGTTTGGGAAGGACAAAGAGAAATGCAGAGAAAATCCAGGCCACGGGGAGGGTGTGCAGCCCCCAGCCAGGTGTCTTCCCAACACGGATCAGCAGCACCAGGGCTCAGGGGGGCTCTGCCCACCGGGGGTCCCTGGGGATCATCCAGCGCGGATCCTGCCATGGGGATGGAGCTGCAGCAGGGCACTGTCTTGGTTTGAAAGACAGGTGTCTGCTAAGGAGCTCTGGAGCTTCTCTTGAAACGGAAAATGTAAACTCCCTCCCTCTAAATTAATATGACTTGGAAATTAAGGAGCTCTCAGGCAAAATATGGGATTTAGAATAGCAGTTTTTCACTGGGAAAATGAAAATAAAAGTCTAGTAATATAAAGACCAAAACACTGGCAAGGTCAGAATGCAACCTGTAACCCTGTTGCTCAGGGTGTTGGTTACAGTCTGAATAATGGTACCTGTAGTTTTCTTGGAGTGACAGATGTGGTTTTGTTGAAGCAATGATTTTGGAGAAGGGTGTAGTTACTTTTTTAACATCTAGTGGTGATGAAGATAGGCCTGGTCTTCTTCTGGGAATTTAGTGGGAAAGGCTGCTCTGATGTTTCAAATTTCAGATTTTATTTAGGTAGGAAATACTTGGCTTTTCTCCTTGGTTGGGGCATCTGCCATAAGGTATAACTCCTTGTGGGGAGGAGTTGTGAGGGATGGGTCATGGCAGAGATAAGGAGCCCTGCTCCACCTGGTTTCAGCAGATGGTGATAGAATGTATACTTCTGCTTGCATCTTGCATTGCAGCTTAAGACATGATCTACTCCTTATTCTATTACCATCTGCATCCTACCTGAATTAATACCTTCTTTCAACTCTGCTATATATTTTTATGCACAGTGAAACTTTACACACAGTTCTTACTAAAGATTAGGTTTTTCTGTGGTACTCAATGGGTTTCTTTATCTGTCTGCATTACCTACTAAGTGTAACTGGGATTTTGAGCAAAAAACAATTGTACAGATTGGTTTGCCTTTGCTTGAGATGGGCGTAATCTAAACAGTCTTAAATACCTTTTATGTGTCCTACAGGGACTTTATCCCCATCCACTGTGTGCAAGGCTTCAGACTGGGCAGGACTTGCTTGAGTGATGGACTCTCAGGTGTTGACTATTTAGGTGGCTTTTGTTGAGTTCATTTCTCAATTTTTGGATGTTTCCCTGCCCAGTGCCTTTAGGGTAATTTGAAGTAGTCTGTTGTACAGTTCAACTTTCCTGGCAGCTGGTGTGTGATAAGGGATATGATCTATTTATTCAATATCCTGGTTTTTGGCTGAGGTGTTTCTAAGGCTGTTCTTGAAATGGGTCCTGTTGTCTGACGATTCTCTCAGTGTGTGTGTCTTTATAGGACTTGCTTTTTTGGGCTTCAGACGGTGTTTTGAGTAGTAGTGTGAGGTACAGGGTAGGTTTCTAATGATCTAGTGGTGGCTTCTACAATTGTGCTCATGTAGCACTTGCCTTGGGGGGTTTGAGGCAGTGTGATGTAGTTCATTTGCTGGACTTCTTTATACTTGTATTTGGAATATTGCTGCCTATATTAGAGAGGCCTTATTGGCTTGGTTTGCTTGATTTTAGCACATGTCTTACAGTTATGGACAACTTGAGAAATGCAATTTATAGTTAAATCTGCTTTTCAGTTTTGTGCCTACTTATAGGTGGCATTTTTGCCTTGATGGCTTGAGGCAGTATGGGCCTATTGAGCTAGGAACAACTCTCCCTTATGTTACTAATTTAAATTTATTTGTGACATCTCTATTTTTGCAGCTTGATCTACTTGCTCCTTGTTTTAGTGTTCTTTATTAGCCTGACTTTTGGGGATGGGGCCATCTACATGATGGACTTTTACAGAGAGTTTGTCTGAGTGGCAATGTTTTTGCACTCATCAGCAGCCTCAATTGGTTTTCCTTTATGTTGCTAGCTGGCCTTTTTTACCTTTCTAGCTAACTCCACAGAGCATTGGTTACTATTTATGATTCAGTATAAAGGTAGAGCTTTGGCCAGTTCTCTGTTTCAGCAGTGTCCAGGGCCAGCTGAATGGCTTTGAGTTCAGCAAGTGCACTTGATTCACCTTCTCCTTCAGTAGCTTGTGTGACTCGTCGTGTGGGGCTCCCTGCGGCCACTTTCCACTTCTGGTTCATCTCAACCATGAGACAGAAACTGTCAGTGACAAGAGCACAGCGTGTTTCTTGTGCTGGTAGTTGGTTGTATGGTGGAGCTTTTTAGCCTGGGTTACTTGTTTCTGCTCCTTTTTGTTAGTGAGACTAAAGTTTTTATCTTGTGTCCGGTTTTAAGTGTTTTTAAAATTTCAGGGTGATTTGTGTTTCTAATCCGGCCGTGCTGTGTGATGAGAGCAATCCATGGGCTCCATGTGGTGTGGGTGGCGTGGTGGGTAGAGGAGCCTTTTCTATAAACATCCACCCCAGCACTGGGAGTCAGGGTGCCAGGAGGAGTTGTGCTTTTGTGATAATTTCTTTTGAGGTGGCTTGAACTTTCTTATTATAGGTGGATAAGATTTTGTTGGGGTTTTTTTTTGGTTTTTTTTTTTTTTTTTTGGTGAGTGTAGTTTGCTTCAGACTTTCTGTAACTTTGACTCTAGAATTCTAGTGCTCGGCCTCGAGTCTCCCCAGGCACCTTCTGCTAAAGGCTCCAGGACAAGCCATTGTTCTTGGCTGCAGAGTAAAGCACATTCCTCAC
Organism: Erithacus rubecula; assembly: GCF_903797595.1. Lineage (NCBI taxonomy): Eukaryota > Metazoa > Chordata > Aves > Passeriformes > Muscicapidae > Erithacus > Erithacus rubecula. The sequence goes on from NW_027636150.1 coordinate 49,599, forward strand.
CTCTGCTCCCGTCCTGACTGGGCTAAGGGTACTGCATGAGCGTTTTTCTGCTTGGTCTGGGTGAATGTTTGTTGTTGTTCAGGACCACAGCTGGAATTGTTCTTCTCAGGGTGACCAGGTAGAGAGGACTCACAATGTGGCAGCACTCAGGAATGCATTCTCTAAAAAGCTATGGCCCTTAGGAAAGCTTGTGTTTCCTTCTTGCTGCTTGGTGGAGACACTGTGATGATCTCATTGATCATTTCAGTGGGGATCTGGCTCTGTCCATCTTGCCACTCTACTCCCAGGAACTGGATCTCTCAGGCAGCTCCCTTGACTTTGCTCTTCTCCATGGTGAAACCTCCTTCCAGCACAATCTGTATGATCCTCTCTCCTTTCTCAAATACTTTTATTGCTCTGTTCCTCCACACAATTGTGATATTGATGTATTGCAGATGTTCTGGAGCCTCACCCTTTTCCAGTGCAGCCTGGATCAGCCCGTGGCAGATGGTGGGGCTGTGTTTCCACCCCTGGGGCAGTCGGTTCCAGGTGTGCTGCACGTCCCCCCAGGTGAAAGCAAACTGAGGCCTGCACTCTGCTGCCAAAGGAATGGAGAAAAATGCATTGGCAATGTCAATGGTGCCACTTTGCTGCCTTGGGCTCCAGCTCCTCCTGGAGATCCAGCGTGTCCGGCACGGCAGCGCTCAGCACTGGAGAATCAACAACTGGGAGAGGAGAGGGGGTCTACTGACTGCTGATCAGAATCCAAATTTACTCTCAGCTACATGTGCTTATATACCATTTTTAGGAAAGCTGGTCATTTTTTACTACATTGGTTGGGTTAAACATCATACAGAGAAGCTTACACATTTTGCAATATTTCTACTTGATTCATTCTTCTTTCCTGTCACCAGTCTTGATCCAATATTCATGAAGTCTTCAAAGCTCTGTTTGCTCTTGCCAAGGCATCTTGGTTATCAAGCTGCTTATGCTAATTAAATCCACAGTGCTCTGTCTTAGCTCCCACAGTGGAGTCCCTTCATTCAAGGCACAATAGCCTACAGTCAATTTCTATTGTCTGTCAGACTTGCCCACAGGCAAACTGGGGCTGTTGAAGGGTGAGTGGGTTTTACTGAGCACCCTTTGACTTTCTAGAGAAAATTTTATGGATGGGGATAATGGCATCTTGATTCATCTGATACTGCTGGCTGTGTGCTGTTGAGGTGTGTCATGATCCACCCAACCCGATCGGGAGTCGTGATTGGTTCTTTTATGGATCTCAGAGCGCCAAAGACACAGCAGGGGACAAAACCAGTTTGCTTTTACATAAATGCACTTTATTTAGTGCCAACCAAAATGCGATAGTGGGACAGAGAGAGAGAGAGAGAGAGAAAGGGGGGTTGGGATTATAGCTACCAAGATGGACAGATGAATCCTCGTGGAGCCAGCCAATAGATGTCTGTTGACATCTGGGGAGATCTCAGGGGTCTCCTCTGAGAAAGTCACTTTTATAGTCTTTTCCCAAAGCGAGTGGCTGCTGGCCAAAAGGTGGGAAGATTTATGGACTATTGTATGTGGAGCTCGTTACCCTGAGGAACAGATGGAAACAGGACGTTTCAAGGCACACCAAACCATCTTTGTTGTCATGAACACACACAGGGTAGCCCATACTGGACCAGTCCATTGTTATTCCATCTGTGGGAGCTTTGTTGAGTCAGCACCCCGTGACTAGTTGTCATGAGAAACCAGTCCTGGTAGGCATCACCTGCTTTTCACAGTCACTTGGCGTTCCTCCCATCCCTGGCCAGCGCAGGCCTCAGGCGAGGGTCGTTGGGCAGAAACAGACGAGAGGCTCACACGGACTCTTACAGGTGGCATTGGAGCCTTGTTGGGCACACCCCAAATCCCTGGCTGTGCCCTGCCCCTGATCCCCACAGCCTGTCCTGTTTCCTTCATCCCTGCAGTGCCAGGCACTTTCTGGGACAAGGGAGCTCTGCTGTGGGGATGGAGGGAGGTGCAAGGGCCACCCCTGCCCTGGGAACCACAACTCATCAGGTTTGTGTCCTTTGGGCTCAGCAACTGCTGAGACTCAGAAGCACAGGAATGTTTCTCTTCTCTGCTAACAAACAAAAGTTGAACATGATACAATTTAATAACCATCACAGCTCTTTCCTCAGCTCTGTGCCATGTCCCAGCAGGATCTGATGAGTCTGGCACCCACAAGGGATTTGTGTACAAAACCAATTTTAGACAAAGATGATTCTGTGAAAGATATAAATGCTGTTCATGTGTTGTATCAGGATGCTGTGCTTGGAGTGGGGGTTAAACACCTCAAACAATGCCCTCTTTTCCAAGCTATCAGTGGTAGATAGAGGAATCAGGCTGATTTTGGTATTGAGGAAATGCTGAAACCAGCCTGTCTCATTTAGACTTCTCCTTTCCTGTCTGATCTCCTTTCTTGCCCCTTTCCACCCACTGTTTTTTGTCTCCCCCAGGTCTCCCAGTGCAGAGCCTGGCTCTGTGCTCTCCATCAGCTCCAGGCTGGCACTGCCAGGCTGGCATGAGGAGCCCCTCAGCCTTCCCTGCTCTGGGCTGGACAAGCCCAGCTCCCTCAGCCTCTGCTCACAGCCAAAGGGCTCCAGCCCCACCTTGGAGGCCCTTCCCTCACCCTGCTCCAGCTGCCAGACATCTTACCTGCCCTGGGGAACCCAAACCAGGCCCCAGTGACCTGGATAATCCATGTCCTTGATGTCCTGGTCACACAGCCCTGGCCCCTTGTCCCTGTGTCAGGCTCTGGGGTTTATTTGTGGAACATCCTTGGGGGAGGCTGTGGCTCCAGGTGGAGCAGGGGGATACAGAGGGACAGGGGACCCTGCTGGGCATGAACAGCATTGGACTTGTCTGGGAAACTGTGAGTGGGGCTGGGGCAGAGTGACCTAAATTTTTGGTAACACTCCCATACCCAGGGAATGCTCTGTCTCCTGATGTTCACAGAGAAGGGCTGGTGGGAGATGTGGAGATCAGAGGCTGTCTGGGGTACCAATGACCATGAAATAATCGAGTCTTCAATATTCTGTGAAAGAAGGAGAGGCATCAATAAAATTTCTACACTGGAAATACAGAGAGCAGATTTTGGCCTGTTCAGCATACAGATTTGGAGAGCTCCAAATGAGGTACTGATTTTTTAAGGGGAACAGTCCTTAAGAACAAAGGGCTCTGGGAAAGATGGACACACTTCAGTGAAGAGATTCTGAAGGAGCAGGAGCAGCCTGTTGCAACAGCACATCCTCAGTAGGGTAAAACTGACCTGTCTCACGATGGTCTCAAGCCAGCTCATGTTCCCTATTAGAGGGTGAACAATGCAAGGCCTGGTGAATTGTGCTGCACAGGGATAGGCAGAGGCGACATGGAGGATGTTTCCCTAGTGAGAGAAGTGCCGAGCGGGGAGGGGGCGGCCGTGGCAGGGCAGGTTTTAGCGGCCCAGGGAAGCGATGCAGCGAGCGTGGGAGAAACTGCTGCCGCCCATGGCCGGGGCCAGCGGCTTTGGCCAGTGCCAGCCACGGGGGTCACGGGCCAGGGGCGGGGGCGAGGCCCGCACCTCTCACTCACCCCTAACCCCTGCACCGGCATCTCCTCCCCGGCTTCTCCCTTCGCCTTCGCTTCCGTGGCCCGCGGCCCTTGGGCATTGCTCTGCTCGGTGCCGCAGCTCAGGGCGGCGAGAGGAAAGATCAAAAGAGCGGAGGCCGGGCGGGCAGCCCCACACTGCGGCCCGCCCAGCGGCACGCCGGCAAAAGCGGAGCCGCTCGCAGCCCAGCCCGGCGGCAGCCACGGCAGCCGGGGCAGGCCAGAGCCCACGGGCCGCCCGGCACGGTGGCTCGATGGCACCGGCCAGCCCCGAGAAAGGGCGAGGCGCCGCCGCCTCGGGCACGCCACTGCCGGCGGCTCTCTCTCGGCTTGCGGCCACCGCGGCCGCCGCCGGCCCGGAACAATTCCGCCCCCTGCGCGGGTCCCCGGCTTAGGGACGAGGAAGGGGGACGAGCCGAGCGGGCGGGCCCCGGCTTAGGGGCAGGCACAAAGGGGACGAGGCGCCGCCGCCTCGCCCGCCACCATCCCCGGGCAGCGAGCGGGCGCCCGCCCCCCTTGACGGAGCCGGCAGCAGCCGGGCCGGAGCGGGACACGCTGGCGGCTTCTCTCTGCCCCGCCTCACCTCGCCTGGGCCGGCAGCGGCTCTCGCATCACCTTTCCACTCGCCTGTCCCAGTGAGCCGGGCACTGCGGGAACCCGCACAAAGCCACGCCGCTCTGCCCCGCCTAGGCCGCGCTTTTCTTGCGCCGCCGACCGCACGCGTGGCACAGCCGGAGGCAGCCACAAACAGCGAGCCCTTGCTCAACTTACGGGCCCGCTGGCGACAACAGCTCTACCCCGCCCCTGCCCAAATTTGCCCAAATCCCATCCGAGCGGATAGACCTGTCCGCCCAGAGATGCCGCCGGCCTCGGAGCCGGGTAGAGCTGGCGTCTCGCCAGGACAATCCCGGACCACACTGCACCCACCCGCCCAGCCTTGCTCCGCATCTCACCATTCTCAGCTGCCTGCACCCCCCGCCTACACCTGCCCACCCAGCACCTTTCACACACACCTGCACCTCACAGCCACTGCCCCTTGCAACACGCCTGCACCTGTTCATCTTTTCCCCAGACACCGCTGCCCTCACATCCTCACCCCTCTGCCCGTGCCCCCACCTGCTCCTGCCTTTGGAGCCAGCTACACCTTTCCACTCTCCACTGCCCCGCAGCTGGATACACCTGGCCACCGAGGAACCTGGCTGAGCCAGGTGCACCTTTCTTCCTCATTCTAAAACACCCCCGGGGAAACCCTCAGCCCTGTAGTATCCTGGAGTCCAGTGGAGCTAGCCCCATGCCACCCACAAACCCAACTTCAAAAGCAATAAATATTTCAAACAAGAAACAAAACTTTTTGACATGTTTTTTCTTTCTGTTTAAACAAGAAATATATTTAAGAAAATTTTATTACTTATTCCTCTTCATCCAGACAACTTCCTGCCACACTCCTGAGGACCCTCTAACCTTTACTCAGCCTACCCACACATTCACCCACTGAAACTGCCCACAGCCGGGCCTCACTCGATTTACAAAACACCAAACATCTCAGGGGAGAGCAGAGAGGAATCATGTCAATGTGGAGGAACTAATCACACCACTACCAGTCCCCAGCCTGACTTCCCTGGCTTTAGGATTGCTCTTTTTGTGTTGCAGGGTGAAGAGAAAGCACAGGGGCAGCAGAGAACAGCCAAATTCCACCCCTGGGACACACAGAGATGTTCCCAGAGAAACAGACAGAGGCAGAGACCAATGGGCACAGAGAAACACACCCACAAATACAGAGACAGGGCATGGCTTTGCTGAAGGAGTTCATTGATCATTGAAGGGAAATGGCCCTGGGCTCCACGGGCATCACGGGCATCCTCCAGGGATGATCATCTCCTCATGCTGCTGCAGAGGGACAGGACATGGGAGTCACCAAGTCTTCCAATCCTAAAAGACAGGGTCAAACATGACCCCCCTTCTGTGTCCACTGTACATGAGAAAATCCTTATCCCCACTCCTCTCTCTGCTGGCACTGCTCACCTAGTGAGCCACAGAGGCAGTCAGGCATTTCTGTCACACAACACCCACCAGCTTTCCAGCCACAGGGGCTGGGGACAAGAAGGACTCAGAAACACGCTGAGGGGGCTGGGCTGGACTGGGAGGCAGGGGAAAGAAAGAGGGTCCTAGAGAAGAACTGTGGGGAGCAATGGGGTGCAGGAGCTGCTGTGCTCCTGCCCAGAAGCTCTGGGGTCCTGGCCCAGAGGCACAGCTGGGGCAGGGGCTGCACCCTGGGTCATCCAGGGGGTTCTGGGGTGACTGGGATGGGAATGCAATGGGGGACCCCGAGCATGGGGTCCCTGGGAAAGATCCATGGTGTCTGGGGTGTCAGTAGGGGTGCACTGGGCTGTACTGGGACAGACTGGGATAGTCTGGGGTGTGGTGGCCATGCCAGGGAAGGCTCTGACACTGGCAGGACTCATGAGGTGTCTTCAGGATCTCAAAATTGTCAAAATCCATCTGCAGAGAGATCAGGAGACCACAGTGGTCACTGGGATGTGACTGGTGCCAGCAAGGGATGGGGGGACTGAATTGCCACCCCAAATTCTCTGAGGGGATGCTCTCCAATGCCAGCACCCCACTCACCTTGAGGATCATCTTGGGCTCCTTCCAGGAGTGCCTGGGAAAGGAGAACAAAGGCTTGGTCTGGACTGGGCCTTGTGGGGCTGTGGGAGGACAGGAGTGCAGGGAGCAGGGCAGAGGCAAAGGATTGGGAATGGGAATTCAGGGCCTCCAAGGAGATCTGTTTGAGGTGGGGGAGACCCAAGGACACTGAGCTGGAGTGACCCAAAGAGCCCAAGGGACTGGAATGGGGTTGTGGAAGGGACCCTATGTGAAATACAGGTGAGGATAAAGGAATTCCAGTCTAGGGGCACAGGACTGAAAGAGAGGGGCTTGGTGAAAACAGAAGAAATAGAGTGGTTGAGGAAAAAAACAATTTATCCCAGTTTTTTACCCCAGTGTCTTTTGGTCTCCCCCACCTCAAACAGACCTCCTTGGCAGCCCTGAATTCCCACCCCATTGCCCCTGCCCTGTTCCCTGCACCCTTGTCCTCCCACAGCCCCACAAGGCCCAGTCTTTGTTCTCCTTTCCCAGGCATTCCTGAAGGAACCCAAGATGATCTCCAGGAGATGAGTGGGGTGCTGGCACTGGAGGGCATCCAGTCTGGGAATTGGGGGGCAGTTTGGTTCTGCCATGTGTGTCAGACACAGGGGACATCCCAGTAACCACTGAGGTCTCCTGATCTCTCTAGATTTAGACAATGTCATAATCCTGGAAACATCTCTGGTGGGTCTGAACACCACGAGTTCTGCCAGTGTCAGAGCCTTCCCTTGCATGGCCACCACACTGCAGACCATCCCAGTCTGTCCCAGCACAGCCCAGTGCACCCCTGCTGACAGCCCAGAAAACACCCCTGCCCCACAGATCCTCCCCAGGGAACCCTTTGCTCCAGGACCCTCTTGCATTCCCATCCCAGTCACCCCAGGACCCCCCTGCATGACCCAGGATGCAGCCCCTGCCCCAGCTGTGCCTCTTGGCCAGGACCCCAGTGCAGGGGCAGGAGCACAGCAGTTCCTGTACCCCATTGCTCCCCTAGGCCCCTTCCCCGAGGATCTTCTGCTTTCCCCTGCCACCCAGCCCAGCACAGTGTGTCTCTAATGAGTCTTTTTTTTTTTCCCTCAGCCCCCTGTGGCTGAAAATCTGGCAGGTCTTCTGCAGTAGAAGCACCTGGCTGCCTCTCAGGATGCCTGGGTGAGAAGTGCCTGCAGGGAGAGTTGTGGGGACAGGGCCCCTCTCATATCCCAGTGGGCACCAGAGGTAACATTCTGGATTTTGTCTTTTAGGATTGGAGGTTGTGGGGACACTGGTGTCCTGATCCCCTCTAGTGGTATGAGGAGATGATCATCCCTTGAAGAGCACCCTGACCCCTTTGAGCCTGGGGCCATTTCTCCTGAATAATCAATACATCCTTTCAGCAAAGCTGGGAAGTCTCTGACTGCAGCACAACCTCTGGAGGAGATGTTCCACAAGGAAAACAAAAGAAAGGAATTGTTTCTTTCCTGTCCCTCATCCCTTCCCCTTATCATGATTTTCTTGTCATCTCTTAGGAAAACCAACACAAAAGCATCTGCAGTGAGGTGTTGCCGAGGGTCAGCTCCTAAACAGGGCCAAAGGAAGGTTTTCTGCCAGGGCAAAAATGAGAAACATGGGATTTGGTCAGATACTTTAAACCATGACAACTTCTGACCATTGGAAATCCAGAGGCTACAAAAACACAGCGTGTACATGAAGTGGTCCATTATCCTCCCTCTTCCCACTGCTCATTTCTCACATCCCAGAGGACCACATCTGTCCAGAGGAGCAGATTATGGGAAACAGACCTGCAGGGAGTGGTGGAGGCTTAATCCCAGAGAGACGAAGAGAGTGAAATTGGGAAAAGAATTCCAGTTGTTTTCTTGATCATGATGACCACAAATAGTTATGTACTCTGTGTGCAATATCCAGTTGATGAGGCAAGTTCCTCATTTTCAGCACCAAATCACAGTACTTTGGAAATTCTTCCTGGATTAGAACAAACCACATGCCAATAATTGACCCACTTTTGTTCCTAAATCAGAAATCATTAAGCTTCTAGCAAGATGTGTTTCCCTGCAGCAGAGAAGGCAGCTTGATTCCTTTTGTGCCCAGTTTCTCCTGATTATGGCTCTGAGGGGACACATGGAACCCTGGGTCCAGGACTCTTTGTGAAAACTCCCAAAGCCAGAGATTTTAACTGCTGGGAATGGAGCCCCTTCACAGCAGTGGTTCCAGTGACCCCACATGTTCCTCTTTGAGTCCCCACACCCTGCAGCCCCACAGTCAGACCAGGTTTCCTCACCACTTCAACCCCAGGTTTCCCATGGCAGAGTCTCAGATGTCTCATTCCACAAAGTCATTTATTCACAGTGCAGTAACACAGGAACAGCTCCAGCTGCTGCATCTGAGCAGGACCCTGAACAAGGGACCCTGGGCTCATGGCATTTGTCTTGCCATTTTCCCTTTTTACTCACATTTCCTGCCCTTTTCCCCTCAAGTTTCCCACCACTTTTCCTCTCATGCTTCCCACCCTTCTGTCCCCTCACATTTCCCATCATTTTGGTCTCGTGTTTTCTGCCTTTTTGCCCCCTCACGTTTCACACCCATTTTTCCTGCCCATTTCCTGTCTTTTTCCACTCAAGTTTCCTTCCCTTTATTCCCTCACATTTCCTGCCCTTTTCTCCCCTCACGTTTCTCCCATTTTTCCCTGTCACATTTCTTGTCCTTCCATGCCATCACATTTGCCATAATTTTTTCTCTCACATTTTCCACCTTTTCTCCACTTGTTTTGCACACTTTCTTCCTCTCATTTCCCATTGTTTTCACTCAAGTTTACTGTCCTTTGTTGCCGTCCATTTCCCAGCCTTTTCTTCTCTCAGGTTTACTGTCCCTTTCCTCCCTTCATGTTTCCTGCATTTTTCTCCCCTCATACTCCCCAGTATTTTGTCCCGTCACATTTCCTGTCCTTTTGTCCCCTCATGTCTCCCTCCCACAGTTTCTCTTTTCCTCTCGAGCTGTCCACTCCTGCTGGGTGTCTCCATGTCCATTTCCCTCGCTGTCATTACAGGCCTTGGTCTCCTTTGTCATCCATAAGGTTTGGCAGATCAGGGATCTCACTTTGTTTCATTGCTGCTTTTAGTAAATTGTTCTTAGCTCAACCTGTGACCTTTCATTTCTTTGCCTGCAGTTCTCTTCTCCATCCTCGGCAGAGGGAAGGGAAGGAAGAGTGGGAGAAGGGAGCAGCGCATGGTTTGGAATGTTTCAGTGGGAGCATCATAGTGGGGATAACTGGGGTGTCACAAAGGGCTCCCTGTGACCCAGCCACCTGCCCCTAGCAACAGCTCCAGGCTGTGCTGAGCTGGAACCAGCCCCAGGCTGCAGTGTCCTGCCGGACAGCAACGGGACAGGACGGGAGCACGCAGCTGGCGACGAGCCCGCGAGCACAGCTCACCTCTGTCCCTGCAGAAGGGAGAGAGATATTTCACCCAACCTTCCCCCTTGCCGATATTTATACATTTTCTCCATTACGTAAAATGGAGAAGAGACCTCCAAGACAGCCCAGGGTGGCCTGGGAGGAGGTGGTGGCTCCTCAGGAGAGCAGCTCTGCAGCGGAGCCCCCCGAGTTGGCCGTGCTGCAGCCACTGCAGCCCAGTGAGTGAGGGGCCCTGTGGGACTGGGCAGGGCTGGGTCCCCACGCTGGGATCTGGTTTCCCTGGCACACGGGCAGTGGGGATTGCAGGGGTGGGAGTGATGCAGGAATGCCGGGGCTGCTCAGGGTGGGACACCAGCCCTGGCACAGAGGGACTGCAGCTCCTGCTGCTTCCTCTGCTCTGTCCTGTCACAGCACCCACTGCAACTCTCCTTTCTCTCCCCCTCCAGATGCCAGCTGGGTACCTGTTTATGCACAGGAAGCCATGGACTTCATCCATGCCTTTGCCAGCAGCCCCAACCAGGTACCCACAGCTCGCTGGGTGGTGGCTGTGCCTGGACAGGGGTGCTGGCTCTGCTGAGCAGCTGCACACGGGGCACTGCACCCCAGGGCTCTGGTCCTGCTGGCTGGGTGTCCTCACTTCGTACTGCCCCTTTGTGTCTGTCCTCCAGCTCAAGGACAAGGACCTGAAGCTGAAGTTCCTTGACAGCATCTGCATCCTGTACAGAGCAGCCAAGGACAGTGGTTTCTCCCAGGGTCTGGATGTTTTCTGCAGCAGATACAAGCTGGGAGAGATGATCGAGGTGAGGAGGCATGCAGCACTCTGGGGAAGGGGGCAAGGACCCCCAGCAGCCTGTGAGGGCTCCACTTGGGCAGGGCAAAGCTCTGGTGGCTGTGGGTGCTGGCAGCAGCAGGTTCCAGCCCAGCTGTGCTCTGCAGGTGCTGCTGAAATTGGAGCCCAAGTACGAGATCTGCACCCAGGTGCGGCGGCTCGCCATGCTCGCCCTCGCTGGACTGAGGTACTGGCCCAAGGGCCCGCAGACCCCTGCCCAGTGCTGTGTGCCCACCTGCCCATCCCTGCTGGCAGCCCTGCCCAGTGCTGCAGGAGACCTTGAGGCACTGCTCCCAGCACCAGTGTCCAACTGGCTCCCTCTGTCTTTGCAGCACCATCGGAACAGTGCTGGAGAGCAGAAAACTTTTACGGGTCTGCTTTGACAGCATCTTTTTCCTTCGTCCAAATGGGGAAATGCAGAGCCTAGAAGCATCCCTCTATGCTCAGGTAAATGCTGGGTGAAGTGGAGGAGTTTCCAGTCCCTCTGGGCTCCTGGCCACCCCATGCTGCCTTAGGAACACAGATCCAGGGCAGGCCATGGTCTCAGCTTCCCTTTCCTACCCTCATTCCATCATCCCTTGCCAGGCTCCAGCCACATCCAGCAATGCTGGCTGCTCTGCCCCCAGCACAAAACCTGCTCCTGTGTCCCTCCCCTCACACTGGGAGTTCAGATCAGTCTTCTAGCGGTGGGAGGGACAGCAGAATCACAGCCACTGCTCTCTGTCACCCTTGCAGACCCTGCATGCTATGGACACCATGCTGGAGGTGATGGTGCTCAGCTCTCCTGCCTCCAAAACCAGAGAGATGCTGCAGGACATTTTGGAGGTCAGGCCTGTGCACAGACTGAGGGGGTCAGAGGCTGTTCCTCTCTCTGCAGGGGAAGGAGCCCAGGGTTGTGTCCTGTCTTTTCCTGGCTCTTGTCCTAGCCAGAACCAGGACATCCCCCAGGGCATAAGGAAGACTGGAGGGACAGAGCAAGTGTGTCTCAGGAGCAGGGCTGAGCTGCTGCTGCTGCTGGAGTGGGAGTCTGCTTGTGGGGCTCACCTGCAGCTGCTCTCTTCCCAGGTTCTGTTGGACTACTTGTTCTTTGACACAGTGGCAGTGCAGGAGAGGGTCATGGGCAGGGTTAGGCTGCTGAGCCATTTGCTGGCCGACACTTCCTCTCTGCAGGTAAGGACCTGCTACCCTCCAGCCAGGCCATCCCTGTGCCCTGGTGGAGCCTCAAATGCCTCCAGGATGAGCTGCCCACCCTCAGCTCCTCTCTTCTGCCTGCTTCCTCCAGGCTGGTCAAAATGAGAACAGCGGTGCTGCCAGCAGACAGATCCAGATCCCAGTCCTTGGGAAGCTGCTGGGCCATCTGTTTTTCAAGTTGTTCAGGACAGAAGAAACCAGCTTGATGGCACTGGACAGTCTCTGCTCCCTCTTCACATTCCTCTCTGTGCAGAAATGTAAGAGAAGCTGTGGTGGGCTGCATCCCCATGTGGCCACATCCCCAGATACACCTGCTTGTCTTTCTGGGCCTTGCAACGGCCCCTTGTTGTGCCTGGGGCAGGTGCCACCATGTCCCCAGTGGTGCTGTCCCCTCTCTTTAGGTGCCACACTGCCACAGGGTCATGTCCAGCCCCCAGCATACTGGGAATCTGAGATCACCTCCTTGCTGAATATGCCCACCACCAGGAGAGTTCAGGTAAGGAGCCCTCTCCCTTGCTGAGCCTGGCATCTGTGGCATCAGCAGGGGATTTGTGTGTGCAAGGGGGCACAGTCCCAGTGGGGCTGTCCCTGATGAGAGGGTTCCCACTGTCGCTGAGCAGGGAACTGTGGTGTCCAGGCAGCAGCAGCAGCAGCAGCAGCAGCAGCTCCCCAGCCCTGCTGGCCACCAGCGAGCCCTGGGTCTCTGCAGGGGCTGCACCCCATGCCTGAGAGCCCAGCCCTCCTCCCTGCCCCGGGGCCATCCTCATCCTCCCCTGCACAGGGACCGTGGGCACTGCTGCCAGCTTTCCTGTGGCCACTGCCGCCAGCACTGCCCAGCACCTCTGGCCGGGGCTGCTGGCACTGCCCAGCCAAGCAGCACCTCGGGGCACTGGCTGGCACTGGCCTCTGATCCCTTCCTTCCTGCCACAGGCCTTTGGGAGACACCTCAGGCCTGCTGAGAGGACAGGCGTCGTCCTTGCAGCCATCGAGATCTTGGGACGCTCCAGCCTCCTCGACAAGAATGCTCCAGTGGAGTTTCTGGAGGTGGCCATGGAATCCCCTGAGCTGTGGCTGATGGATGTAAGTGGCCTGTGTGGATTGCCCTGCCCTTGAGCCCTGTCTGGTTCCTGCCTCCTTCCCTCCCAAAGCCAGGTGTGTGAGGCTGCTGAAGCCACCTTGAGGCAGCAGAGAGGGTGTTAGGGTCCTGCTCAGACACCCAAAGAATGTCAGGATATGGTCATTAAAAGATGCCTCAACCAGAGTTAAGGTGCAAAAAGCCCATATGTCAAGGTCAATACTTTGGATTAAATAAAAGAATGAACGGGATGTAGAGAGAAAGAGGGGGGAAAGAGAGACAGACACACAAACACAGATTACAAACACAGATTGTCACCAGCACAAAGGTCCCTGTGGTGTCACACTGGCCCTTCTGACCTTCTCAGTTGCAGGGATCCCCCCAAGTGTTCTCAATGTGCCACTTTTATCTGTCCAAGTCCTGGGTAGCCACAAGGCATCTGTGCTGTTGACAAAACTTGGGCTGGCCTTCTGTAAGCAGTTCCTTCCTTCTCCCAAAAATCCCAAAGGATTTTTTGTCCAGACAGGTAACCCAGACCTGCCTCACCAGGTGTGGGGTCTTGCTGTGGTTGCTGTCTGTGCTTTTCCCTCAGTCTGCACAGTGGCATTTTGTCCTGTGTGCTAATTCCAGACCTCTGCTCAGGCCTGGAATTAATGCCTTCCTTTTTGAAATCTGCACCCTGTGTGGTGGCTTATCTTATGTGAACTTCCTTCTTTAGCAGTGCTTTGAGGTGAGCTAACTGTGTCCTTTAAGTCATGACAGAGGGATGGGCAGGGCAGCCCAAGACACAGCTGCACTGCAGTGGCAGCACCAGCCTCACCTGTGTTCCCTGCAGGTGCCAAAGATTGTGAGACACCTCTTTGAGTACTGTGATGAGAAAAACACAACAACCACTCACAGCTTTCACTCACTGCTTGCCCTGATGGTGAATAAGTGGCCTGGGCAGGTCATTGCGACAGCTCTGGAGATTGCCCCAATATTCAGGTACTGGCCCTGAGAGCCCAGAGGGCTTGTTCCCTGAGGGGAGAGGCACCTGAGATTCTCTGGCTGCAAGACCCAAGGAACGCTGCAGGGCCCCAAAAGGGAGCAGGGCCCTCCATCCTACCACGCTTGCCAGCCCAGGCCCACAGCAGCCAAAGCTGGCCAGGCAGCCCAGAGCCAGCTCGCTGCTCCCAGCCCCATGGGGAACACCCTGTCAGCTGTGCCCACCTGCCCGGGCAGGGTCCCTGGGCACCCAAGCCCTGCAGGGCTGGCCCAGGCTGTGCTGCAGTGGCCGGGGCAGCCCTGCTGACAGCGCTCTGCCTTGCAGTGACAAAGTCTATCTGTGGAAGGTGATGTTCTCTGTGCGCCAGACCCTGGAGAAGGTTTTGAACGAGCTGCATATCCAACTGCAGGACTGGCATAAGAACACCTTCACTCGACAGCAGAAATCCTGCCTTACTTTCTTGTCTGTGAGTCATCTGGTAAAGCCCACGTGCCCTTGCCCGCAGTTGTGCCAGGGGAGCCCTGCCACCTCTGCCCCTGCTCTTTTCTGCTTTCTTCCAGTTGCTGGCCTATGGTGATGTTCTGGACGACAAAGTGCGTCCACTGTACAAAAACTTGAGTCTTCGGAGCTCTCCAAGAAGGGAAATGGTCTCTCTGGTGCTCAGGGCCCTGGTGACGCTGTCAGAGAGAGCTGAGACGGTGAGCAGGCTGCAGTCAGGGACAGATGTGGCACCTGGAGTCTGAGGTCTCAGGGAAGGTGCTGGTTTGGCCTGGGCTGTGAGTCAGGTGCTGGGTTGACTGCTCCAGATGCCCTGCCTGCCATGGTGTGGCCTGGTGGCTGCCTAGGGACCGAAGAACCACTGAAGTTCTCACGGAATGGAAACTGTCTTTTTCATAGGCAAGAATAATGAAGGGCCTCCTGCCCGAGCTGCTGAAATTCTTTTGGGATCGGTCTTGGGACATTTCAGTGATGGCCATGGACGCCTGCCGAAATGTGCTGGGAGAGCTGAAGAAGAGTGAGGCCAGCCCCATGGCTGTGAAGATGGTGCATAGTCTCTTGCACCTCTTTGATGCGGTGAGGCTGATGTGGGAGCCTGAGCCCCACAGCGGGACCCTGGGCAATGCCAGCTGCTCTGCAGCCCAGCCCTGGGACAGCACTGGGAGCAGGTCCCGCTCCCCTGGGCTCTCCTGGGATGGGTTCTGGGCCTTGCAGCCCAGAGCTGCTGCTGCCCGCTCTGGGCTGGGACCCGCAGCATCGCCCCTCGCCTCAGCCAGCTCAGCTCAGCCCCTGCTGGCCGCGGGCAGGGAGCTGCTGTGTGCGAAGCTCAGCTTTCCTCCTTCCACCAGGAGGAAGAGTGTGTACAGGAGCGCTCCATCTGCCTCTTCAGAGACCTGCTGGGCAAAACAGTGTGGAGGGACAAGAAGGCCATGAGAAGAAACTCATGGAAGGCCCTGGTCCGGCTCGTCCTTCACATGAGTGACCAGGCCCCCAGTGTGGCCAAGGTACTGATATCCAGGCTGGGCAGTGACCCAGAGAGGGGCGGCTGACACCCCCAGGGGATCCCGGGCACTGGGGTGAGGCCTCCTTCCACAGGCCCTGGTGCCACCTCCCAGCCTCTGTCCTGCAGGCCTCCAGGGAAGCCATCCTGGCTATAGCAGAGCTCCTCAAATGGAAAGAGCTGAAGCACCTGGTGCAGACAGAGCAGACATGGAGGATGGGCGAGTGCTTGGTGAGGACGAGCCCCAGGCTGGGCGAGGACTGCCCACCACACCATGCTGGGGCTGTGAGCTCTGCAGCTGGGCCTGTCCTGGGCCCAAAGCCCGGAGCTGCACCCTTGCCCCTGTCTCAAGAACAGCAGCCTCCTCCAGGCCCATGTCCCTCCATGGCCCCAGCATGAGGGAGGGCTCTGGGGCACAGGGTGCTGGCAGGAGGGGCTGCTCTGGCCAGCTGGGAGCCTCCTAGAAATGCCCACACCCCTGTGCTCTCCCCAGCTGGCCAAGGACAGCAGCAGGGCTGAACAGTTTGTGTGGGACAGCCAGCCCTACCTGCTGAGCCCCCAGGCCCCCATGCGAGAGGCGGCCCTCAGGCTCATTGGTGAGTCCCAGTCCCCAGGGTCCCTCTTGGGGCAGCCTGGCCCCGTCCCCCCCAGCCCTGGGGCTGCCACGGGCAGGGCTTGGCCTCCCTGTGCCCGCTGTGAGTGGCTTTGGTGGCCGCCTTGCCCAGTGCCACCCCCGGGCTGCTGAGGGGCTCAGGCAGGGCCAGGGGCCACGCTGCTGGATGTACCCTGGGGAGCAGGGGCTGATGGAGCTCTGTGCCCAGGGCTGGCTGCACGGCACCTGAGAGAGCAGAGTGAGGACACCCTGGCTGATGTCATCTTGAGTGAGTGGGGAGCCAGGGCCTGGGGGAGCCGAGGGGTCTCTGCACATACAGGGGCTCATCTGGGCTCTCTTTGTGTTGCAGAGCTTGACGCACTGCAAGCAAGAGAGATGGATGCCTCCATCTGTTGCCTGGCAGCTCAGACCAGCTTGATCCTGAAGTTTCTCAAAAAGCAGCAAAGATCAAGATTCTCCCTGCGCACGCTGTGCTGCTGGCGCCACTGAGCAGAGAGGGACCTTCACATAAGGCTTGTCAGGGACACAAACTCAAACACCTGCTGAATCCTGAGGTGTGAAAGGATGCCCTGGCTTTCTAAGCTTCTTCTCAACGTGCAGCCCAGCATTCCTGTGACTGCTGACTCCACCATTGCCCTGACAGTAGAGGCCCATTCCCCATAGCCCCTGAGCATGGTGTGAGGTGGTCTAGAATAACCCTGGGGTCATGGCCAGTCCCCTCCTGGCTCCTTCTCTGAGGCTGAGCTGCCCACCCTCAGCCCTTCTGCTCTCCTGCCGGCCTCCCCCAGGCTGGTCCAAATAAGGACAGAGGTGTTGCCTGTGGAGAGATCCAGATCCCAGTCCTGGGGAAGCCACTGGGCCATCTTTTCAAGTCATTCAGGACAGAAATGACTGCTTTATGGATGGCCTCTGCACCCACTTCATCTGTCAGCAGGAAGGTAAGAGAAGCTGTGCTGGGCTGCATCCCTGCTCACAGCCACGTCCCCGATGCTCCTCGTCCTGGGCCTTGTGATGGCCCCTTGTGTGCAGACACGGGGGCTCACATGGGTTCTGCTTCTTCCACAGAATTTGAAAGATTGCAGGCCAGAGAGAAGGATCCTGGGTGCTCAGACCTGTGTATCTAAAATCCTAAGAGAGAAGTCAGTGTGGCTGGATCCAAGCCCCGCCACAGTCCCTTCTGAACCATATTTAATTCTAGAACCTGAATTACTTTATATATATATAATTTATACTAGTAAACAAAATGTATAAATTACATTGATATACAATTACATATAATTATATGAGTAAATAATATATTATTTCATGTATATATGTGGGAGTCCAGGGTTTTTCCCTGGCTCCTTTGGGGGTGCAAAAACCCCCCTGGCAGACCCCTCAGAGACCCCTGAGTGCTGCCCAGGAGCTGCAGGGGCTGGATTTGGCTCCTTGGGAGAATCTGCCCACATTGAGAGAAGAGACACAGAAAATAATGATGAGTAGAGTGTAAATTAGAATGTTAGAACGTAGATAAATAGGTTTTCTTGAATGTTTATGATAAGGGACACGTGGCCAAGATGGAGAATTTGGGGGGTGGACACCTTTTCCTCCTTCTTCTCCATGTCATCCATGTTGGATGACACGTTGGCCTCTTGGATTGGTTGGGGTCAGGGCTGGACCATTTAATAAAATTGTATTGTATTGGTAAAATTTTGTAAACATGTAATACGTAGTACTAACCATATAAGATAAGCCCTGCCTTGACCAGGCAGATTCCACCATGGATGCCAGGCTGAGCAGACCGCTGCTGGCCAGGCAAAATGTCCCAGAGATAAGAAATAATAAACTGTCCTTGGAAAAAGAGAAAACCGTCTCCAGCAGTCTCTCTTCGGCGGCTTCGGGGAAAACCAGGTTTTGAACCACCTTCGTGTCCCTCTGGGGTGATCTCGGGGCAAAGGAGAAACCCCAGACTGGGACACCTGGCGTCCCTGGCTGAGCATTGACATCTGGCATCCCCCTGGCTGGGCAGTGACATCTGACGTCTCTGGATGCACCACAGCCCACAAAGGTGGGTGCGGACCCCCAGAAGGGCGAGGTCAAGAAGACGCACAGAGATGGAGGAGACCCCCCCAGGCAGATACATTTGGCACGGACCCTGGTGGATCCTTGTAGCCTGCAAAGGCAGGTACAGACCCCCAAAAGACAGAACTTCAGAAGAGGCACGCTGTTGAAAAGGACTGTGGAGGAGATTTATGGCCCTCTGCCAAGAAAAGCCGAGTTCCAGACGCGAGTCGGAGAGGAGGTGTCCCGGGAAGCCTCGCTCCTGTGCACTGCTGGTCGGTTTCAGGAACCTCCGAATCGATTTTGGACGGATTGCTTTTGGGTAAGATGGTTCAGAATCAGACACATCATAGGATTCCCACCTAGCCATGAGCAGGGGGTGGGAGGTTTACGGCTGCCTTGCTATCAGCAGGCGGACAAAGCAATTAAAGTTCCTCAGAGACTGGGGAAGGATTCTCACCTAGCTGCAAGCTGGGGGAGGGAAGTTTATGACTGCCTTGCCAGCAGCAGGTGGTTCAGCAAGGGCCTTGCCAGCAGCAAGGCCAGGGAAAAAATTAAGTTAGAAATATTTCCAAGTGAGTTACAGGACATACATTTTTACTATTTCACCCCTTCAGAAACCCTGACCCCAGAAGGCGGGAGGGCGCTACAGGCGACTCCCCGGGCCGTGGGGGACAGAGGGGAGGGGGACGGGACCATGAAAAAATGCGGGCTCGGTGCCGCAGGGATGTCCAGGGAGAGGCAACCTGCGGGGACTGGGACGCAGAAGGACAGGACCATGTCGGCGGCTCTCAGCCCAAAGGGGGAGGGAGCGGCAGCCTTCACACTGACCGGGACAAAAACAGGAAAAAAGCGCGGATTCGGTGCATTTAGCTGCAAGGGATGTCCAGGGAGGGGCAACCTGCGGCAATGGCCGGGACGCAGGAAAGCGAGAATTGCAAAAAGACACAGACAGACCTGTCTCCAGCTGTCAGAAATGCTGGGGGAGGAGATGAATGCCCTGTTTCAGGGAAACCTGAGTTGTCCACATTAGAACTGGCAGATTCTAATGGGGAGAGAAATTTATGCTTTTTAAGTCAAAGGTGAAAAAATTAACAACTTTGAAGCAATTGCAGGCAGCTGCCCAGACACAGCTGGACAGAGCAAACCCAGGCACAGCAGCGTGAGGTCACCAGCCCAGGCTCACCGAGAGAGGGGGGGAGGCACAGCCACCCTGCTCCAGAGGCTCCAGCAGCACCCCCACTGCTCCCCCTGTGCCTGCACAGACCCAGTGCTGCAGACGGGAGGGGAATGGGGGATGGAGAGAGGCCAAGAGCTGCTTTTTATCTATACTGTGGAGAACAAACAGAGCAAGGGAACAGGATAACAAACTCAGTTTTATTTTCAGTTCTTGTATGTTAAACTAAAGGTGTTAGTTTTGCATTGTTGTTAAAAAAAAAAAAAAAAGCTGAAACTTTAAGAATGGTGAAGGTATTTTAATAATTGAAGGTATAATAAAGTATTTTGTATTATATTTGAATACGTACCATCTATATTTAGTGATCTGTTATTGTCCAGATATGAGCGAACATTTATTTAAATGTCAACATTGAGTTTTGATTTTTCTATAGTTAATTGTTTTAGAGAAGCTTATAAGTATTAGAGAAGTTTATAAGTATTTGCAATACTATCAACATAAATTGATAGATTTTGAGTTGGATTTTAAAATTTAAATTTAGTTTCTGTATTTAATGTTAAAAACACTGTAATAAGATTGCATGAATTCTATGTCACAGAACAATTTTGTTTTCTGTTTCATTGTTTAATCTGAAATCTTTCAATATTTTAAGTAAGTTTTGGAAAGCCCCCAGATGTGTCCTTGAATCAAATGTATGAAGATAATCAGCTAAATTCTGAACTTAATGTTTCTTTATTTTCCTTTTATTAATTCTTTCTTTTATTTTGGCAGGTCTTTTGTGACCTGGCACTGTGCTATCTTATGGTTTTGAATATTTTGCAGAATTCCAGAAAATTATTTGAGCTTCATTCTCAGAAAGAAAAATTTTAATATTATGGTTTTCCTGAGTTGCTATCATAGAAGCACTGCAGTGTTTTGCCATGTTCAAAGTATCTTACCCTAAAGAAGAATTTTAGAGAAAATGAATTGCTAGAGGAGTTTGATTTCTTTTTGAAATGTTTAATTGTAACTTTGTTATTAAGAGTTGTGGTTTTTTCTTTACTAAGAAGATGTCAGGGAGTTCTCTTCCAATTAGAGTTTAGGCTCTGGCCAAGCCTTGATTCTAACTGAAAGAGAAATTGTGTAAACCCAGGTGTTTTCTGCATCAAAATAATATTCCAGTCGTTTGGATTGACAATTTGACTTATCAATATAACAGCTGAAGCTGACTTTGAAGTGAATTTGGTGTTCATTTTCCAGAGATGACCATCTAATTCCTCATTGAATCAAGGTTTGTCAGCTGTCTGCAGACCCTGAGGTGATGACACAGTTTTGTTTTTTTTAAATTGATAATTATCTAATCTTGTAAATGTATGTCTGTTGTTTAAAGCATTGTTAATTATTGTATTATGTTTACTTGCAGAAGATTGTAAACTTTGGGTTTGTTTTCTTTGTTGGATAATAGTTGAAATAATAGTTGAGGGAAAATTTTCCAGTTTTGATCAAAAATTTAGAGACAGAGAAAGTTGAAAAGCTTTCAAAGTAAGCATTTGGGGGAAGGGTTCTGTTTGTGTCTCCACAGAAAGAGGACGGAGGTGGTTGAAGCCTGCAGCAAGATTGGAACACCACAACATATAGCTTCAGTTGTCAAGGAGCAAATGACAGAAGTTCTTCAAGAGCAACATGAAAAGATTTTTGTAAATTTCAAGAAGAAAAAGAATCCATCTAAAGGACAATGCTACGACTGTGGGTTTTTGGACATTTTAGGAAAAATTGTCCTCAATCCACAAAGACTTCCAAGCTACCAGAACTTTGCCCTAGATGTCGCAGAGGAAGACATCTGGCAAGTGAATGTTATTCTCTGACGGACGTGGACAGAAAACCATTGCCACTGCCAAAAAACACGAAGAAAAGTGCAGGACCATCTTGTGCTACGACAGAAATGATGGCAGTGCAACAAGGAACAGCAACAACACCGGCTCAGACAATACAGTTGGGGAATGTCAATCTGACTCCCTCAGCAGGGTGTTAGGGGACATCCCCTGTGACAGAGATTTGCTGCCCAGGAACGTAGTACATCCTGTCAGCTTCAAAAGTGACTTGTTTTTTTGAATGAAGAATCTGCATCTATACCTACAGGACTGAAAGCACCGTGCTGAAAGAGACAAGATTTTTTGATAATAGGCAGAGACCGGTGCAGCAATTTTGGACTGACAATGTATCCTACTGTTGTTTCAGCAGACTGCTTCGAAGAGATGACAATTTTAGCAAGGGCTCTTCGACCCCCATTGACAATTCCACAAAATACTCAACTGGCAAAAGAGATAGCTCTGCCCATCACATCCATTGGAGCATCAAGCAATGCTGGTGATGGGCGAAGGGCATCCACACTACAATGACCATGTCGAAGTACACACGTTATGGTTGAAGTACATAACCCGTGAACAGCCAACTATTACTTGGGACTTGATAGACCATAACAGGAAAATAACCATCACAGGGATGGTGAACACCGGACGTGACAGTGATTTCATATATTTTCTGACCTCGAGAATGGAACTTGATTGTACCTTTGGGCCAAATCACAGGCATTGGAGAAAGTTCTGTATGCCTCCAAAGAGAAAATTCAATAACATTCACAGGACCCGGACAGAAGACAGCTATTACTCGTGTAAAAGCCATTCACTGTATGGGGAAGAGATCTCCTTTCACAGTGGAACATGTACCTGACAATGGATTTTTAGTAGGACTCACTGTGGCACTCGCCACTCCAAAACTGACATGGAAAATTGATACGCCTCATTGGGTGGATCAGTGGGCCTTGGAAAAGAAGAAGTTGAGTGCATTGAAAACCTTGGTGAAAGAACAACTAGAAAAAGGACACATAAAACCGACAAACAACCCGTGGAATTTTCCAGTGTTTGTCATCCGAAAAAAGTCTTCTGGATCATGGAGATTGCTTCACGACCTCAGAAAATTGAATGAAATAGTGGAGGAGATGGGACCTCTTCAGCAAGGACTTCCATCACTCACAATGATTCCCAGAGACTGGCCTTTTGTTATTATTGACCTCAAAGATTGCTTTTTCAGTATTCCACTTCATGAAGACGACGCTCACCAGATGGCATTTTCTGTTCCAAGTTTGAACAGAGAAGAGCCAATGAAGAGGTATCATTGGGTTGTTTTACCCCAAGGCTTCAGGAACTCGCCAACGATTTGTCAACGGTATGTGGCACAAACTTTGGCTCCAGCAAGACACAAATATCCCAATACAAGAATTGTACACTATATAAACGATTTGCTGATTGCTGCGTCAACAAACCGAGAACTGCAAGAAGTCCGTGCTTGTGTGATCAAAGAAATACAAAAAGCAGGACTCAAAGTCAGCACTTCAAAGATTCAAGAAATTGCACCCTGGAAATACCTTGGATGGAAAATCACCGGACAGACAATCAAACCTCAAAAATTAGAGATCAGCTCAAAAGTCAACAATCTCCAAGACCTGCAGCAACTCCTTGGAGAGATCAACTGGATGAGATCAATTTTTGGAATCACAAATTAAGACCTTTCATCTTTGTTCGATTTTCTGAAAGGAGACAACATCAAATCCCTCAGGACTCTTACACCAGAAGCACAAGCAAGTTTGCAAAACGTTGCAGAAATGATACAAGACAGACAAGCACACCGATATGTGGACTCTTTACCATTCCATTTAGCAGTGTTGGGAGAAGAAACACAGCTATATGGTTTGATTTTTCAGTGGGACGAACACAAAAAAGACACTCTTTTAATTATAGAATGGATTTTCCTATCTTACAGATCTTCAAAGACAATTCTTACAGATTTAGAAATGACAGCACAAGTGATAATAAAGGGAAGAACAAGGTTGATGACAATGATGGGCAAGGACTTTTCAATGAACAATGCAGCAAGGACCACATATTTCTACAATACCAATGAATCAAAAAATGAATGAGGCAGCAGCTTGGCCTCAATCTCAACAAGTAACACCTTTGAGCAGACAAATTCCTATAGAGACACACAGACCTGCGACAGCAGCTCAAGATACTTTAGTTGATTGGACAAATATTCGAATGGACTTGACAAGAAGCAGAGAATGTCCTGCAATTGGGACTGGTGAAATAGCCATGCCAGTGAATTATGACCCACAAGGACAAAACCAAAGATGGCAAAAATTAAATCATGATTTAGTTAAAGATTTAATTATGACAATTAGAGATTATGGACTGGGATCTTCATATTTTAAACAGCTTTTAAAAGGTATTCTCAATGAATATGACTTGACTTCATGTGAAATGAAATCTCTTGTGTCATTGATACTGACTGACACACAAGGACTTATGTGGGAGAGCAGATGGAGAAGAGCTTTGGAGGAGCTGTGAAAGAAATACCAAGGTGGTGCTCATGCTAACCTCACCATGGCAGAATTAGCAGGAGACCCTCCTCACAATGATCCAGTACAACAAGCCGCCAAGATTCCAAGGGGAGTGTTGGCAGACATCAAGGAAAAAGGATGTGAACTTCTCTTCAAACAAGATTTAAAAGATTTAAGGACTGACAGTGAAACATGTTTGTTTATATGCTGTTGTATTTTATCTTTTGTCAAATATGTTAGGTAACAAAGAGCATTTACCAGTGATGCAACCAAGAGATAATGTTTGGGAAAATTCAGCATGGACAGTGGGGTTGGAAACAATTTGTTTGAGGCATTCCAGGCAAAAAAGCCATTTTCAACATGTTTGGTGGGATTGCCAGTGAAAGAATGGCCCATTCCGGAGGGCATCCCTTCATGGGTGATGTGAGTTGTGACAACTCCTGTGAATGGATGGCATGTGTGGGTTCAATTTCTCCCTGTGGCTGTTTTCAAACCAAAAGAATTAGAAATTTTTGGTTCGACAATGAATTTTTGAATTGTATGTGATGTTTCAGGGGTGAAAAAGAACCAAACAATGGATGTTACTCCAAATCAGAATGTATATAGCAATTACATTGTAGTCTCAAACAAACCATCCTTCCGAGTTCTAGCACAGTTCTCGTGTCTGGATGGTCTGTTTGACCTTTTTGATCTTTTACCTTTGTAAAAAGAAATTTTGAAAGTAGGTTTTTATATATTAGTGGGGCTTGTTGCTATTCCCATTGCTTTGCCATGCATCATCCCATGCACTCGGCGCACCTTGAACAAAGCTGTGAAAAGGGTGTTTTTGGTGCAAACAGTGGGGGGAGATGTGGGAGCCCAGGATGTACCCCTGGCCTCCTTGGGGGTTCTCAAAACCCCCCTGGCAAGGGTCTCAGAGACCTCTGAGTGAGACCCTGGTGTCACAGGTGCTGAATTCTAACCCCTGGCGGAAGTTGTCAGCACAAGGAGAATGGAAACAAGCTGCCAAAATTAGTGAAGTGTAAATTAGATTGTTAAAACGTAGATAAATAGGTTTTTTTGAATGTTTATGATGAGGGACACGTGGCCAAGATGGAGAATATGGGGGGTGGACACCGTTTCCTCCTTCTTCTCCATGTCATCCATGTTGGGTGACACGTTGGCACTCTTGGATTGGATGGGGTCAGGGCTGGACCATTTAATAAAATTGTACTGTATTGGTAAAATTTTGTAAACATGTAATACGTAGTACTAACTATATAAGATAAGCCCTGCCTTCACCAGGCAGATTCCACCATGGATGCCAGGCTGAGCAGACCGCTGCTGGCCAGGCAAAAAGTCCCAGAGATAAGAAATAATAAACTGTCCTTGGAAAAAGAGAAAACCATCTCCAGCAGTCTCTCTTCGGCGGCTTCAGAGAAAACCAGGGTTTGAACCACCCTTCGTGTCCCTCTGGGGTGATCTCGGGGCAAAGGAGAAACCCCAGACTGGGACATCCACGATACCCCAGGGACCCTCCCAGACCCCCTGGGACCCCCCGCAGGAAGAGCAGGGGGTGGAGATGTGGGGAGATGCAGAGATTTGGGGGGCCAGGAAGCCGAATGGGGAGAGCCGGGAAGGGTGCAAGGTTCAAGGGAGGGACTGGGAGAGGCGGGATGGGGGATCCAGGGGGTCCCTGTGCCCAGGAAAGGGGCTCCAGGGGTCCCCGATGTTGAGGGAAAGGAGGGGCTGGGACTGGGAGAGGCGAACGGATCCCGGAGGCGCAGCCTGGGAGACGGGAAAGAGACCGAGGGAGTGCGGTGGGGGAGGGGACGGGGGAAAGGGGGAATTCCAGGGAGTTCATCTGGATCCCATTGGATCCCCGCTGAGACCCCTGGAACCCTCTGGGACCCTCTGGGACCCCGTTTCGGGAAGCGCCGGGAGTGGAAAACGGGGGGGACACGGAAAGTTGGGAGGCTCGGGGGATCCAAAGGTCAAGGAAAAGGGCGGGACTCGGGTCTGGGAAAAGCGGGATGCCCGAAAAGGGGGTGCAGGGGGGTCCCAGGCCCGGAAATGGAGATTCGGGGGCGTCCCAATGGCCGGGAATGGGGGTGCAGAGGGGTCCCCGTGCCCAGAAATGGATTCCCGTAGTGGGGAATGTGTGTAAAGGGGGAGTTTCCTTCCCGGAATTCGGGGCTCAAGGGCGTTCTGCTGCCCGAAAATGGGGGTTCAAGGGATGCTGGTGAATGCTAAACACAACAGGCCTATCAGCAGCACCAGCCACTGTATGATATCAGTAGCATTTAAAGCAGATCTGAACTCCTTGAAAACTGGTGGGGTGGACTCCAAAAACTGGGTGATGGATTGGGAGAAGATTTCCCCTGCCCTCACTTGCTCACAGTAAGTGCCATTACTGAAGTAACCTCAAAAACACACAGTTATAGTGTGATAATTCTGGATCCATGTGGCTGTGTTCCAGAGGAAGTTAAAAATCCATCAGTGCCTCACCTGATCAACCCACCAAATGAATCAGATAACAGCTACAGTAATTTTGGTGAGGGGACCCATGTTCAAATAAGGGTTTGCAAATGGCAGAGATGTGTCTGTGAGCACGTGGAGCCCAAGCCAGATTAAGCTGGACAGCACAGTGACACCTGACACAAAACCTTAGGAAACTCAAGAACTGTTATTCCTTTTTTCACCCTGCTCTCAATGCCCTCAGGCCCCACTGTCTGGGCACCAAAATCTGCCCTGGTTTGGAGGACAGGTATTTGCCAAGAAAGGCAGGAGCTCCTTCCAGGATGGGGAATGTAAACCCCCTCCCTCCTAATTATTAGAATTTTGGAATCAGGGGCTCTCAGGCAGAGATATGGGGGTAGGAATAACAGCTCTTTACTAATATATCTAACCAGACACACAAAACCAGCAGCAGCTATGAAAATGAACAACAAACAGAACAGTAACTCAGTTCCAGTCCTTTTTGGCCACAGACACTTTTCCTGTGCCCAGTACTGGTGCTGGGGGCAGGGCAGGTCCCGTGCAGCTGTGGAGGGCTGGGACAATGTCAGCAGCGTCCCAGGTGGGAGAAGGGTGGAGGAAGGACTCCCCGCTCAGCACAGGGCTGGTGGCACTCGGCTGCATGTGCAGAGGCAGCAGCTGGAGCGGGGCAGGCAGCAGTGCAGTGTCCCACAGCACAGAACCGGCTCCTGGGCTGGGATGGGGGGCAGCGAGCAGCCCCGGACATCTTCCTGCAACCCACCGGGGAGCACGAGGGCCAGACCCCGCCCAGACACCCCCAGCTCTTTGGCCATCAGCCACCATGAGCTAGGGTGCAGCACAACAAGCTTCCTTAGCATCATAACAGGGAAAATTCCAGAGAGAGAAAGGAAGGGAACAAACCCCAACCCCCAACACAGCCTTAGTTAAAGGGCCCCTGTTTAGATAAGGGTCTGCAAATGAGAGAAATAGAGACACAAATATGTGCCACCTGAACCAGGGCAAGCTAGAGCACATGATGCCACCTAATGAGGCTTTATATCCAGCATACAAAAACTAGGTTACTCAAGAAGTGTTACGCTTTTTCTCTCAATGCCCTTGTGCCAAACATAGGATGCCAAAATTTCTCTTTGTTTGAAATACATGTGTCTGCTAAGAAAAGCAGAAGCCTCTCTTGCAAAGGACAATGTAAACCCCCTCCCACCAAATTATTCTAATTTTGAAATTAAGCAGGTCTCAGGGAAAGATATTGGAATAGTAAGAACACTTCTTTTCCTAGGAAAATTAAAATAAAAATATAGTACTACAAAAAAACCACTAAACCCCAAACACTGTACAAGTCAGAATACAACCTGACACCCTGCCAGTCAGGGTGCTGGAGCAGCCCCATTAAATGCTGGCTGCAGTCCTGGAGTGAGAGATGTGGTTCTGTTGCAGCAGTGCTCTTGCAGAAGGATGCAGTTTTCCTTCCCTCAGTGGTGACCCCGTTGCTGTCGGGTCATGGTGGAGCTCTGTGAGAAGCTCTTCCCACACTCAGGACACTCCCAGGGCCTCTCCCCGGCGTGGATGCGCTCGTGGCTCCTCAGGCAGGAGCTCTGCCTAAAGCTTTGCCCACATTCTGAGCAGGGGTGGGGCCGTTCCCCTGAGTGGATCACCTGGTGTCACATCAGGTGGGAGATGTCACTGAATCCCTTCCCGCATGTCCCACACTCGTAGGGACGTTCCCCAGGGTGGATCCTCTGGGTTTGATCAGGTTGGAGCTCTGGCTGAAACCCTTCCCACATTCCAAGCACTTGTGGGGCTTCTCCCCTCCATGAGGCTTCTCCACCAGCTCTGAGCTCTGCCTGCATCTCCGGCCGCCTTCCCGGCTCAGGGAGGGTCTTTCCTCCTCGCAGCTCCCTGGGCTGGGTTTGCAGCCCCTCCTCCTGAGGGATCTCTGGGCCTTTTCCTCCTGCTCCATCTGCCCACACTTTGGGAACAAAAAAATCCTGGTTTGGGGGAAAAACAAGAGGAGAGGGCATTAGGCTGGGGGTTTCCCCCTTGCCCAAGTGCAACTCAGGCAAACATTGGGTGTCCTGTGTGTGTCAGAACCTGCAAAACACCAAGATGCAGCCCAAAAATCCTCCAAACATCACAACACAGATGAAAATCCCAAACAATAAAGTTTGGCCAAAACCCCATCAAAAATAGAAAGATTCAGCCCTTGCTAAAAACAAAAAAACCAACATTTAGCCCAGTAAAGCTCACAAAGATCAAGATTCACCCCTGTGATAATCAGGGATCCCTCTCTCTGGTCACCTGCTGCATGTGATGGGGACAATGCTCCTGGGGCTGGGGAGAGGCTGCAGACACAGGGAGGGCTGGAACCTTGTGCTGCTTCCTGTTTCTGCTCCTCCTCCTGTGTCCCTGCTCTTCCTCACATTCCTCTTCCTCCTACTTTCCTCATTCTCCTGCACAATCCCACCTTTTCCTCCCACGTGCAGCGTTTGACCATTTGCATTGGGATTATTTGTGTATATATGTGGGGGACTCTTAATGATATCAAAATTTTGGTACGGTTTTTTTCAATGTTCACCTTAAGGATGGATTTTGCAAAACCAGAAGAGCTTTAAAGGTAACACTTTAACAGATAAAATGTTAATACAATATTGTCAGTGTGGAAAAAAAATAGCAGATTGGGAGGGGGGCACATATGAGTCATCCAATGGCTCCACTGGAAGAGAAGCAGGGATTCCAGACAGCCAGGAGAGGTTAGAAATGCAAATTAACACTGCTGGGGCAAAGTGTGGACAATGTATTAGGATATTCTTGCCTGGGAGAGGAATTGGGCTGATTCCCTCTGTCTATCACCCCAAGCTCTGCCTGCCTGCACAGATGGAATTTGCACAGCTAAAGGCAGAGCCCATAGTGAGGATATCTGACTGCAACAGAAATTGGTTAAGTTGCAAAGGGAAACAGCAAATGGGGAACATTGTGAAAACTTTAGTAAAGAAAGTGGTGGGGAATATCCCTCTCCCCACTCCAACATGTGCTCTCTAGGTTATACAGAGTGTATTAGAGCACTGGGGTGTTTTGGTAAGTCCAGAGAAATCAGTTGGGAATCCAAGTATCTGATGACTTAATTAAAGAAAAATGTTCAACTGATGCAGCCCTGGCTGGAGGGACCAACCAAAACTGGAAAAAAGATGAACAGACACCAGAAGAAACCCAAATCCACAGACCAGCCCCTGGGAACCTCAAATTCATATCAGGAGCCAGAAAATCCACCAATATTTCAAGTAGCATAATAAAGTTAAAAACTACATATTATCACTGTTATTACTATTATTATTAATTTTCATACTATTATTAGTGTTCCTTATTATTATTAGTGTTGTAATTATTATTACTGGTACTATTATTATTACTATGTACTAATGAATATATTATCAGTCCTCAAAATAACAATCACTTGGCCACCTCCAGCTCCTGACCTTCCTGCCAAGAAATCCATGGAAAAGAACAACATGACGTTTCACCATGTGATGGGATCAGATTATCATTTAACAGAAGGAGGTGGAGTTTGTGGAAAATTAAATTACTCAAACTCCTGTTTGCAAATAGATGAAACTGAACAGGGGTAAAACAGATAACACAGGAAACAAGAAAGTAGATCATGTACCACTCCACACTGGGGAAAGGATGGGAATGGGACACGTGTTCGTGGTTCCCTGGCAGACCATGGGTTAAACGAATGCTGTTCCTCCCCTGATGTGCTGCAGCAACTCTCATCTTTTTCCCATGCCCGACACCTTGCTGAGTGCAGCTCATTCAGCAGCTGAGCAAGGGGATGCAGGTGGCAGCCAGGCCTGATCCAGAAACGGCTACAAAAGGACAGGGAGGGAGGGCACTGAGAATAATCCCAAACCAAAGAGGAACCAGAGTCAAAGAGTGAATCTGCCTGGAAATACGACCAGGGACTTGTACATGAGGAAGCAATGGAAGAAATCTTCAGTTTCAGAAAATGTTACTAATTGACACAGACTGCTGCTCAGCCAAAATCCTGCTCAATTCCTGAACTTGGAAAAGCAGAAACACTTAACAGAGCCGTGAAAATCGGATGTTATACTAAAGGAGGGGTGCAAATCAAGGGGACATGCAGCAGGGGGATCGGGAAATCTGAACCTTCCAAGTGCCTCAGCCAGTGTGGAAAGGGAGAGGGAGACGGAGCCGGGAAAATGAGGATAAAAAGGAGGCGGCGTTTTCAGAGACTGCATGGCAAATGCCCATAGACTCTCCCTTTACTCATCAATAAAGTCACTTTTACAGGACTCCTCTGTCTCCTTTGGGCACACAAAACTCTGGCGACGTGAATTTTCCCGCACAGTCCCGGGCCCCTCTCAAACATCCCTTGCCCGGCTCGGGCTCCTGCCGGGGCTCCAGGTGGGTCCCGGCTCCATCCAGGACTCACCCCCAGCTCCCACCGCCCTCAGCTCCCGCTCACCCCGAGCTCCCGGCGGTTCAGGGCAGCAGCGGCTCCTTGGCCCGATGCCCGGGCCGGGCGCAGCGCGGAGCCGCTCCTCAGGCGAGGAGAGAAATGGCGGAGCGCGGGGAAGAGGGAGGGGAGCCTGTGACGTGTACAGAGCCCGCCCCTCGCTGCCATTGGCTGATTCTGCCGTCACTTCTCATTCTCGCGCGCTGATTGGGCAGAGCGGGGACAAGCCCGGCCCCGGGGCCAAAGGCGCCATTTTTGGAGCTTCTGTACGGGCTGGGAGCGGCCACAGCCCGGTGAGGTGGCGGCGGAGCTCGGTGGCGGCCCCAGCGCAGGTGGGAGCCGCGCTCGGTTCTGCGGGGTCTCGGGACTCATTGCGGGCGGAGGGGGCGGCAGGGGGCTCTGGCGGGTTCGTTGTGATGTGCCCGGCCCGTGTTTCCCCTGGGCTGAGGGCGCTGATGCAGCGGCTGCCCGCGGTCTCCTTCTCTCTGTGACCCGGGCAAGAGCCGGTGCCGGAGCAGCGACTCACCGCGCTGCGGGCGCTGCCGCCCCCGGGCCCGCACAGGCGCTCCGGCAATGGCGCCTTTGCTGCGGCACGATCGCCGTGGGGGCGGCACCGGGGCCGGGCTTGTCCCCGCTCTGCCCAATCAGCGCGCGAGAATGAGGAGTGACGGCAGAATCAGCCAATCGCAGCGAGCGCAGCAGACTCACTGCACTCTCCCTAATAGATTATTCCACTAATTATTATTAAGCATCGAGTTCCAGGTTTGTACAGGTACATGGGCTGTTCCTTTTATTTCTTCCACAATTTTAGTAATTACTTCACCATTATTATCAATTTCTGAGCAGCATTCAGAATTATTGAACTTCCTACACATTTCTCCTTCTTCAGCTAATAGATAGTCGGGACTAGTTGATTTTGATGTACTGCTGCTCTAGTTTGAGTAAGTTGTTTAGCTATGAATTCCATTGCTCAGGCTGTTCAATTGGTAGTAATTTCTATTACAGCTTGTAGTCTGATAATTCTATTTAGCAGATAAATTGGAGTGGATAGCCCCAGCTCCCGTCTTGAACCCAGGTCTGGTCCATAGTACTCAATAATTCATCTTGGGGGCCATTCATTATCCTTTGAGATTTGTGTTCCCCCTGTGGCAGGGCTGCTGTTGTTTTGATACAAATTTTTATACAAGGGAACTCCTAACACTCTATTCCCTTTTCTTTTGGTAATGTGAAAAACACAGGCTGGATAATCCCTGGAGTACATGTCCCTCTCCATCTTTCTGGTAGGGTATTATAAGCTCTTTTCCTGCAGATCCCAAATATTCTGTTTGGGCTTTCCAGCTTAGTTGAACTGATTTAGGTTGTTGCCAATAGATGCTTACACTTTTTACTTCTTCGTATGGGTTGGCTCTATCGTTATTATACCAGCCTAGTCCTGTAAAATTGTTCTTTCTACACTTACCTTTACTTAACTTTCCCCAATATCCTTTTGGAGCTTTGGGCCACCAAGACTGACTGCTTGTATTTGTAATGAGGATAGTCATAGAGGGGGTGTGCCCCACATATTGGTTAAGTTAGTTCCCTGATGTGTTATACACACTTCTCCTGTTTCCTCATGGTTTAGAACTCACCCTTCAGGTCTATTGACTCCCCTCGATATTTCCATTTGATTCCAATAACTGCTCTGGGTCTAATCCCTCCCCCCTCCATGGCCACAGTTCAGTCATTTGTGTTCCTCCACAGATCCAGCAGTGAGTTAAGTCAGTTCAGTGGTAATATCAGTAAGTAATTCAGTAGAAATTTCTTTCATGAATTCCACAAATAAAGTCCCGTTTGCTGAGTTGTTGTTTCAATTTCTCGTACAAGTTGAAACTTCCCTTATGGTTTGTCCTTGTTCCCTGAACACTTTAGTTATATTCTTTATAAATTCTTCCTTGTAGTGATCTTGCACTCCTCCCTGATCTGCATATCCTCACATACCTTCTTTTGTGAAGCAGAGCTGTGCTTCTCCTACTGGGCAACTTTGCTATGCTGATGGAGCCCACCCTCCTTTTCCCAAATTGGTGGCTCCCCAGTAACTTTTTTCCCATGATAATGGAGGTTTCTGAGTTGTGCTTATTATAGCAGGCTGAATTGGTGTGTGTGTGGAAGGCAAGGGTGGATACTGTGTGTCTGCCATACCAATTGTCTGGTAACACTTGGAACAAGCATCAGCACTATTTCCTTTTGTCATAATTAGCAATAGGATGAGTCCCATGACTGTTTGCATCCCTCTGCCTCCCTCAAGGCCTGTGGGGTTTCTATTAGTAGCCAAGGTTTGTTTAATCTTCTGGGCTGCAGGGAGTGTGTCCTGGGGTCTCCCACTTTGTCTCTCTCTTTTGGTGTCATTTCTTAATTTTGTCCCAGCCTTGAGCTTTAACATTCCAGTAGGAGGCACAGCAGTAACAGCATGGTATATGCAACCCTTTCCAGCACTCTTGTGCCAGTACCTCTGCTTTGGCTTTCTTCTTTCCTTTCCTCCCATTCTCAAATAACTCCTACCAGTTATGATCATCAGTTTTGATTTTTTTTTCTATTGTGTCTTTTCTTTTTTTTCTTCTTTGTGCTGATAGGGTATAAGTACCTTAACACTTTCCTTATGTTAATTTCTTTTACATTGGACACATAACACCAATGGGAGATACCCACCATTGGAATGACATCACCACAACTCAGTACAATATGGATACACTTTTTGCTAATTTTCAGGCAAATTATCTTTGACACTTCTCAACTGTAGATTTTTACTTTTTCTTAGGTATTTTCCAATTGACAGGCACTAGAAATTGCCATTTACAAAGCAAAGTTATTATATAAGTCACAGGTTAAGGCCAGAACAGGAGAACTATCTGAGTGAAACAGTCCTGATCTTCTTGTTTGAAGTGGAAGGATTTTTCCTCAGCAAAAGCTCAAAGCTTTTTCCTGAGCAAAAGCTCAAAGTCAGCTGCTGGTGTTTTTGTTTGTACACAAAACAGGCAGGCTGCCCAAGCACTGAGGCTAAAGACATTTGAGATAGTAAATAAATGCACATAAAACAAGACTAAAACTGAGAATTTAACAGCCCTAATTGTTTAGAATTTTAATTCATGC
This sequence comes from Erithacus rubecula, assembly GCF_903797595.1. Lineage (NCBI taxonomy): Eukaryota > Metazoa > Chordata > Aves > Passeriformes > Muscicapidae > Erithacus > Erithacus rubecula. The sequence goes on from NW_027636150.1 coordinate 83,109, forward strand.
AGAAAAGCTGCTGAAGTGAGTTTCTTTTAAATTAGCGATCACAGTTTATGTAGCAGGTGTGTCATGCTAATGCAACATCTCCTGTTTCTTATTTTCTTGCACACTGCCAGGAGCAAGACACTTCAGAGATCTTTTGGTAGTTTTAACTGCTGTTTCTTAAATTTTACTTATAATGGTTTATTCTATGCAGCCTCACTTGGGGCAGCTGCTGCTAGCTTTTGCTTCAGCATTGTCTTTTTATTGCATTAATTTGGTTTTCAGAATAAGCCACATCAGTCTGATGTGCTTACAGAGCACTAGATGCTCCTGTGCTCTACACACACTCCCCTGTAAACATTAAAACACTTGAAGGAATCAGAGAATTAGGTTGGAGGGTGTCCTTAAAACACAGGGCACAGCACATTTATTTACTTTTATCTGTGGTGTTGCACTCACAGAAGATTTAGCAAATCATTGCAAACCTTACACAAAAGCCAGGACTGTTTTTAGTCATGAAGCTGCAAGAGGTTCAAACCTCAGGAGAGGTCAGGTTGGATATCAGGAAAACGTTTTCTACCCAGAGGGTAGCTGGACTCTGAGCAGGCTCCTTAGGGAAATGGTCACTGCACCGAGCCTGAGAGAATTTAAGAAGTTTGCACAATTCCTTCAGCATGTGGTGGGAATGTTGGGATGTCCTGTACAGAGACACAAGTGGGATTTTATTTTAATGTCCCCCTTCCAACCCAGCACATTCTGTTATCTTGTGATTTTTATGATTTACTAAGTGCAGCACACTCCAGGTGCTGGCTGGGCAGTTAGGATTCCAGCATTTGAGAAACACAACTATACACACACATTTGATCATCACTCAAAATTACAGTGTATTTCTTAGAACTGACAGACTGTAAAGAATTATTTTCTAGAAGTTTGATCCCAGCTCTTTAACTATTTGCACACATAATTTCACATCTAGCATTTATACTTTTTACTACCTTGTGTACAATGGCAGTAGGCACTACACTATTATTCTTCTTCCGGGCTTGTACACACTCCACATTTTTCACTTAGTGAGTCAGGTGGTCTGCTACTATTAATGAAACTCGATACGTTATTATTGATTTTAGGAACCAGCAAGACATTTCTTTTTTATACTTTTGTTTCATTCATAATTGATACACTTTTAATGATAGGAACTTTCAACTCTTTTTCTTTCTTGCCATTGTTATTATACACCTTACATCTTTCTGTAATATAAGTTTTTTATCCTTTTATTTACTATGAATCTTAACACTTTTTTATTTTCACAGCAGAAACAGGCATTCTTAGCTTGCTCTTGGTACCTCGACTGTGTTAAGCCTTCACTCCCTCTCCTCATGTGTAAAACAGGAATGTTTAGGCAGAGATGGAGATTTGATCCCCCAAAGCAGAGGTGTCGGGGCAGGGCCGGTGCCGGAGCCGCCAAAGAGCTTTTTGTTATCTGAGTGCAGGGATGGGCACCCGCGGCCCCTGGCGCCGGGTGGGCTCGGGGATGGGGCAGGGGAAGCGGCGGGGCCGTGCCGGCACAGGCGGGGAGCCAGCGCAGCCCGGGCGAGCAGGGCAGCGGGGCCACGGCCAGAGCAGCCGGCGGAAAAGCCGCGGCAGCCGGATTGAGGCTGGGAGGAGCCGCCAGAGGTTCGGTTCTGGGACTGGGGAAACTCCGGGGCTGGGGAAGCCCCATGATAACGGGACAGGCAATATTTTTAGTGGGTCTCAGCCTTTTGTTTTATTTTTCTTTTCTTGTACTGTCTCTGCGGTTTCTGGTATTTTAAACATTTTACCCCTAGGGGTTCTGTGTTTCCTGCCCCACATGTGGCATAGTTCCCGTTCTCTGGATTACTTGGCTTTTCTGAATTTACAGATACATTTAAGGGCTGGCAAATGTAAGCCTCCCAGGTAATATCTGCCAGTTCATTTATCCCTGGCCTTTGCCTCCTTTTCACTAGTCTCTTTGGTAACCTACCCCCCCCCGCAGCACAGAAGACTTTTCTAACAATACAATACAATACATCTTTTCAGAAAATAAAGTTTAACTTATTGACTCTGTTTTTTCTCCTGGTCCCTCCTTGGTTTTGGGATTATTCTCAGTGCCCTGTCCTTTTGTAGCCGTTTCTGGATCAGGCCTGGCTGCCACCTGCATCCCCTTGCTCAGCTGCTGAATGAGCTGCACTCAGCAAGGTGTCGGGCATGGGAAAAAGATGAGAGTTGCTGCAGCACATCAGGGGAGGAACAGCATTTGTTCAACCCATGGTCTGCCAGGGAACCACGAACACGTGTGCCATTCCCATCCTTTCCCCATTTGGACTGGTACATGATCTACTTTCTTGATTCCTATGTTATTTGTTTTGCCCCATTTTAGTTTCTTCTTTTTGCAAACAGCAGTTAGACTAATTTAATTTTCCACAAACTCCACCTCCTTTGGTTAATTGATAATCTGATCCCATCCCATGGTGAAATGTCTTGTTCTTTTCCATGGATTTCTTGGCAGGAAGGTCAGGAGCTGGAGGTGGCCAATTGATTGTTATTTTGAGGTCTGATAATAAATTCATTAGTACATAGTAATGATAATAACGACAACAATAATATAGTATTAAAATTAATCATAATAGTGATAACAGTGATAATATTTAGTTTATGATTTAATTATGCTACTCGAAATATTGGTGGATTTTCTGTCTCCTGATAGGAATTCGTTAAGGTTCCCAGGGACTGGTCTGTGGATTTGGGTTTGAGTTGGGTTTCTTCTGGTGTCTGTTCATCTTTTCTCTATTTTTGGGTGATCCCTCCAGCCAGGGCTGCATCAATTGACCACTTTTCTCTAATTAAATCATCAGATACCTGGACTCCCAGCTGATTTCTCTGGACTTGCCAAAACACCCCAGTGCTCTAATCCTCCCCATGTAGCCTAGACAGCACATGTTGGAGTGGGGAGAGGGATGTTTCCCCCCCGAGTTTTTTTAGTAAAGTTTTCACAATGTTCCCCATTTGCTGTTTCCCTTTGCAACTGAACCAATTTCTGTTGCAGTCAGATATCCTCACTATGGGCTCTGCCTTTAGCTGTGCAAATTCCATCTGTGCAGGCAGGCAGAGCTTGGGGTGAGGGACAGAGGGAATCAGCCCAATTCCTCTCCCAGGCAAGAATATCCTGCTACCTTGTCCACCCTTTGCCTCAGCAGTGTTAATGTGCATTTCTAACCTCTCCTGGTTGTCTGGAATCCCTGCTTCTCTTCCAGTGGAGCCATTGGATGACTCAGTGCCCCTGCCACAATCGGCTACTTTTTTTCATATTAACAATATTCTATTAGCATTTCATCTCTTGAAGTGTTACCTATAAAGTTCTTCTGGTGTTACAAAATCCATCCTAAAGGTGAACATCAAAAAAGCCATACCAAAATTTTGATATCACTAAGAGTCACCCACATATATACACAAATAATTCCAATGGTGTGGGTAGGCAGATAGGTAGGAAATCTTCTCCCAACCCATCACCCAGTTTTTTCAGTCCACCCCACCAGTTTTCAAGGAGTTCAGATCTGCTTTAAATGCTAATGATATCATACAGTGGCTGGTGTTGCTGATAGGCCTGTTGTGTTTAGCATTCACCAGCACCCCTTGAACCGCCATTTTCAGGCAGCAGAACGCCCTTGAGCCCCGAATTCCGGGAAGGAAACTCCCCCTTAACACACATTCCCCAGCACGGGAACCCCTGAACCCCCATTTTTGGGCACGGGGACTCCCCCATACTCCCTTCCCCAGCACCGGGACCCCCCTGCACCCCCTAATCCGGCGCTGGGATCCCCCCGCAGCCCCGTCAGTGCTCTGGGACCCCCCTGCACCCCCATTCCCGGCCATCCCCACAGCCCAGTTCCGCCCTTTCCCTCGGCTCTTGAACCTCCAGATCTCCCAAATTTCTGCATCCCCCGAGTTCTCCATTCCCGGCGCTTCCTGGGAGGGGGTCCCGGGGGTCTCAGCGCAGATCCAGTGGGATCCGGATGAATTCCCTGGAATTCCCCTTTACTCCCGTCTCGCTTTCGCGTCTCCCAAACGCGTCCCCGGGATCCGCCCGCCCCTCCCAGCCCCAGCCCCCCTTTCCCGTGGCCCAGGGACCCCCAGGACCCCCGTTCCTGCCTTTCCCAGCTCCCACTTTTTTCAACACTGGGGATCCCTGGAGCCCCTTTCCGGGGCACAGGGACCCCCTGGATCCCCCATCCCGCCTCTCCCAGTCCCTTCCTTGAACCCTGCGCCCTTCCCGGCTCTCCCAGTTTCGCTTCCTGACCCTTGGACGCCGCCAGACCCCCCAGTCTCTGAGTCCCCCCCAGTTCTCCACCCCTTGCTCGTCCTGCGGGGGGGTCCTGGGTGGTCCCCGGGGGGATTCAGGGGAATTCCCAGGGTTTCCTCTGTCCCCTCCCCCTCCTCGCGCTCCCCGGTCACTTTCGCGTCTCCCAAGCTGCGGCATCGGGATCGGCCCCGGGACCGGCACCGGGACCCCCTGAACCCCCGTTCCTGGGCACGCGGCCCCCCCTGCACTTCCATTTCTAGACGAACCCCCCTTTCTGGGCACAGAGACCCCCTTGAACGTTTATTTCGGGGCACCGGGACCCCCCTGTACCCCCATTTCTGGCCACTGGGACCCCCCTGAACCACGATTTTTAGACACCAGGACCCCTTGAACCCCATAACTCGCAAAGAGATCCCCCCCCTGAGCCCCATTTCCTGCACACCCGGATCCCCCTTATCCAGCCCCAGTGCCCCCCTGTACCCCCTTTCCCGGCCCTCCCCCTCTCGGGGACCCAGCCCCCCATTTTCCTTGACCTCGGGACCCCCTGAGCCCCCATTCCTGGGCATGGGGACTCCCCCCGCACCCCCTAATTCGGCATGGGGACCCCCTGCACCCCCTTCTCGGCCATCCCGCCCTTCCCAGACCCCAGACTCGCCCTTTTCCCTCACTTTGCACCCCCAGGTCTCCCAAATTTCCGTGTCCCCCCAGTTCTCCAGTCCCGGCGCTTTCTTCAAGGCGGTCCCATGGGGTCCCAGGTGTTTCTCAGAGGGCTCCAAGGGGGTCGCAGCGGGGATCCAGAGGGATCCAGAGAAATTCTCTGGAATTCCCCCTTGTCCCCTCCCCCACCGCGCTGCCTCTGTCACTTTCGCTTCCGCGTCCGAAGCCAAGAGACCGGGATCTACCCAGCTACCCGTGACGTCACTGACATTTTGAGTTTCCATTGGCGGGCAGGAAATAGTGGCGCCAATGGCGGGGCCGGAGGCGGCTCTGGGGGCGGGGCCAGCGCTGGGGGCGGGGCCAGTTCTGGGAGCGGGATCGCAGCGGAGCAGCGCGATGGCTCCAGCGCTGGGGCTGGGGCTGCTCTTGGGGCTCCTGGGGGACCCGGGGGGCGCGACGAAAGGTGAGTGGGACCCCCGAAACTGGGACCCCCTGAACTTCCATTTCCGGGCACTGGGAATCCTCTAACCCTTGATTCTCGGGCACGGAGAAACCCCTGAACCTACATTTTGGGTCCTGTTACCTCTCTATCACCTTTTTCAGCAGAAAGACTCTCCTGAGCCCCCATTAATGGGCACGGAGACCCCCCTGAGCCCCCATTGCTGAACACCGGGACCCCCCTGAACTTCTCTTTCTGCCCACCGGGAACCCCCTACCCCTCCATTCCCGGGCAGGGGAACCCCCGAAATCTGCATTTTGCCTCCTGTGACCCCCCTCGGTCCCCTTCCCCAGTACGGGCCCCCTTGTACCCCTTTTTCTGGCACGGAGAACCCCCTGAACCCCCTTATCTGGGACCGGGACCCCCCTGAACCCCCATTCCCGGCCACTGGGACACCCCCGAATCTCCATTTCCAGGCCTGGGACCCCCCTGCACCTCCTTTTCGGGCATCCCGCTTTTCCCAGACCCGAGTCCCGCCCTTTTCCTTGACCTTTGGACCCCCCGAACCTCCCAACTTTCCGTGTCCGCCCCGTTTTCCACTCCCGGCGCTTCCCAAAACGGGGTCCCAGAGGGTCTCAGGTATCTCAGGGGGGGTCTCAGCGGGGATCCAATGGGATCCAGATGAACTGCCTGGAATTCCCCCTTTCCCCCGTCCCATCCCCCACCGCACTCCCTCGGTCTCTTTCCCGTCTCCCAGGCTGCGCCTCCGGGATCCGTTCGCCTCTCCCAGTCCCAGCCCCCCCTTTCCCTCAACACCGGAGACCCCTGGAGCCCCTTTCCTGGGCACAGGGACCCCCTGGATCCCCCATCCCGCCTCTCCCAGTCCCTCCCTTGAACCTTGGACCCTTCCCGGCTCTCCCCGTTCCGCTTCCTGCCCCCCCCAAATCTCTGCATCCCCCCAGATCTCCACCCCCTGCTCGTCCTGCGGGGGGTCTGGGAGGGTCCCTGGGGTATCGTGGAGGCTCCCAGGGGGAATTCTTGGCTCTGGGACCCCACTGAATTCCCAGTTCTGCTGGAAAGGAAGGCACCTCCCTGCACTCCCTTACTCAGTACCAATCCCCCCCTGCACCCCCTTTCCCATCCATCCCACCTTCCCCAGCTCCAGACCCACATTTTCCTTGACTCTGAGACCCTCTGGACCCCCATTCCTGCTTTTCTCATCCCCCAGCCCCTCTTTCCCTCTGCATCAAGGACCCCCAAACGCCCCATTCCAGCCATCCCGGGTCTCCCCACCTTGTGATCCCTCTTTCCTTTGCACTGGGGACCCTTGGACCCCCTTTCCTGGGCACAGGGATCCCCTGAGCCCCTATTCCTGCCCACTGGGACTCCATGCACCCCTTTTCCTGCTCTCCCAGTTCCCCTTTCATTGCTCCGTGACCCCTCAACCCCCCCAAATCTCTGTGTCCCCCCAGTTCTCCACTCCCTGCGCTACCTGAATGTGTCAGTGTCAGAGCCCAGCCCGGGGATCCCCCAGTTCATGGCCATTGGGTACCTGGATGGGATCCCCTTCACACGATACGACAGCGAGCGGGGCCGAGACGAGCCACTGACACAGTGGATGAAGGATGGAGCAGAGCCGGGATATTGGGATAGAGAGACCCAGATCAACGTGGGGAAACAGCACGTGTATGCCAGGAGCCTGGAGAGAGTACAGAACCGGTACAACCAGAGCAGGGGTGAGTGGGGGGAACTGTGGGGCTGGGATGTGGATGCATGGGTTGGGATGGTGATCCATGGGGCTGTGGGGTTGGGATGGGATCTGTGGGGCTGGGGTGGGGATCTATAGTGCTTGAATGGGATTTATAGGGCTTGGATGTGGATTCACAGGGTGCCAAGGGGCTGAGATGGGAATCCATTAGGCTGGTATGGGATATCTTGTGCTGCATGGGTTGGGATGGGATCCATGGGGCTGGAATGGGATCCATGGGGCTGGGATGGGATCTGTGGGTCTCCCATCAGACTCTGGGGCTCCATAGGGACTGGGATGGGATCTCTGGGGTTGGAATGAGGATCCATGGGTTAGAACATGGATCCATGGGGCTGGGATGGCATCTGTGGGGTTGGGTTGGGATCCATGGGTTTGAGATGTGGATGCATGAGGCGGGGATGGGATCTGTGGGTCTCCATCAGACCCTGGTGCTCCATAGCGCTGGAATGGGGCTCTGTGGGGCTGGGACACAATTCCATGGGTCTCTGTGGGTACAATCCCCCCAGGTCTCCACACATTGTTGCGAGTTTATGGCTGTGACCTCCTGTCCGATGGGAGCATCTGTGGATCTTACCGGCATGGCTACGATGGGTGGGATTTCCTCTCCTTTGACCTGGAATCCAGGAGATTCGTGGCGGCTGACGGCGCTGCTGAGGTCACCAGGAGGCACTGGGAAGGTGAAACGAATGAGGCTGAGAGGGTGACTAATTACCTGGGGCACATCTGCCCAGAGTGGCTCCAAAAATACGTCGGATATGGGCAGAAGGAGCTGGACCACAAAGGTGAGAGCAGAATTCCTGTGGGATTGTGAGTTTTGGGAATGGAGAACTTGGGAACCCTATATTTCCTGTGGGAATTCCATGGGCAGATCTCACCCCTGTTCCATTCCCATGGAATTCCTTGGGCACATCGAATCCCCATCCCATTGCAGTGGGAATTCCATGGGCAGATCTCACCCCCATCCCATTCCCATGGAATTCCATGGGCAGATCTCACCCCCATCCCATTCCCATGGAATCCCATGGATGTCTCTCACTGTTATCCCATTCCAGAGCCCCCTGATGTCCATGTGTCTGGAAAAGAGGAACACGGGATGCTGATCTTGTCCTGCCACGCGTACGGATTCTACCCCAAGGCCATCGCGGTCAACTGGATGAAGGGGGATGAAATCCGGGATCAGGAGACGGAGTGGGGCGGGGTCGTTCCCAACAGCGACGGCACCTTCCACACCTGGGCCAGGATCGAGGCGCGGCCGGAGGAGCGGGAGCAGTACCGGTGCCGGGTGGAGCATCCCGGAATGTCGGAGCCTGGGATCTTCGCTTGGGATGAGGCTGGGAATGTGGAATGTGGCAACTGGGGAGTTGGAATTCCCAGATGGGGATTCCCCTCCTCCTCCTCACCATCCCACAATTTCCAGAGCCGACATCTGGTGGGAATCTCACCGTGGTGGTTGCTGTGTCCATTGTTGCCATCATCATCCTCATTGTCCTCGTTGGATTCGTCGTCTGGAAGCTCCAATCCGGTAACACACGGGATGGGGGTCAGGAAGGGGCACAGATCCACCCAGCACCGTTCTGGGAATCCTGTGCCACTGACGCTGATCCCACTGTTTTTCCACATGGAAGAGGGACATGAATGGATACAACATGGCAGCCATTGAGTTCCAGCTCTGGATCCAGCTCTGGATCCCCTCCATGTGGATCCCAGAATGTATCCTGGGGTTAATCTAAGTGTGTGATCCGTGCTGGAATCTCATGGATCTTCCTTTTCTGCTGGGAATGACTGCAGGAATGGAGCAGGGTCAGGGTGGGATTCCAGATGGGGATTGGGGCAGAATTGACAGATTGGGATCAGGGAGGGATTCCAGATTAGAGCAGGAGTCCAGAGCAGGATGAGATTGAATTGTGGCATGGGATCAGGGCTGGGTTCTGGAGTAGGATCAGTTGGGATGGATGGATGATGGATGATGGATGGATGCATAGCTGGAAGATGGATGACGGGAGGATGGATCATGGGTGGATGATGGATGATGAATGGATAGATGGATGCATGTTGGATGCATGGATGGATGAATGCATGGATGATGGTTGGATGATGGATAGATGATGGATGATGCATGGCTGGATGATGGATGGTTGGATGGATGGATGGATGATGGGTGATGGATGGATGGGTGGATGAAGGATGGATGGTTGGATGGATGGATAGATGGATGATGCATGGATGATGGATGAATGATGGGAGGATGGATCATGGGTGGATGATGAATGGATGGATGGATGGATGATAGATGGGTGGATGGTTGCATGGATGATGGATGGATGATGGATATATGGGTGGATGGATGCATAGATGGATGGATGATGGATGGAGCAGAATTGGAGCAGGATGGATGGAGAGGGATCAGGTTGGCATTCCAGAGAGGGATTGGGCCAGGGTCTTTGGGACAAGGTTGGGTGGGATGGATGGAGCAGGACTGGGGCAAGATGGATGGAGAGGGATCACATGGTTTGAATGGAGCAGGATTAGAGCAGGCTCAGGTGGGATTCTGGAGCAGCTCCTGCTCTCCATGGGCTCCAGCCAGGTCCATCCTGTGGTATGGGGACAGGGACAGGGTGACACTGTGACCCTTTGTCATCCCAGCAGGAGTCACTGCCTGAACAATCCATGGAGCTGGATCCGGCCCCTTCCCTTTTCCCAGGAAACCGAGAGCTGCCAGCAGAGCTCATCCCCGCTGCTCTCACCCACCCACAGCTCCTGCTAACAGATCAATTTCCCATTCTCCAGTGTTTTAAAGCCAAGAACCACAAATATTCCCAATGCTTTAGTTCTGGTGTGAAATTATCCTGGTTTGAGCAATAAATCCTCCTGGGGCAAAAAAATCTGGCTTCCCTTCTCCAGTGGCCAGCAATTCCTCTCTGGAAACCAGGAATTGAAATGGGGACCCTGGGGACAGGGATGAAGACAACTGGGAGCAGCGATGGGGACACTAAGATGGGATAGGTACAGCAGAGACAGAGATGGGAACAGCAGGAATGGGAATGGGGACACCAGGAACTGGGATAGTGACACCAGGACTGGAACTGGGACTTGCCAGCCACGCCTGGCTCTACCTCCCAGGACTCATTTCCCACTCTGTGCCTCGTGTCTGAGGTGTCCCCAGGAGGGTTTGGCCACGTCGGGCTCCTGGAGGGACAGTGGGATGGAGGGAAAGGTTAGGGTGAATCAAGGGCCTGGAAGAATTAAAAGGCTTAAGAGTATAGCTACAAGGATAAAACCAATATATATTGATTAAGAGTTTAGCAAGAAGAATAGAACCAGAGTAGAAGGGCTAATTATTAGCAGATGGAGCTGGTTCGAGCTAAGACAAGAAATCATTTGCTTGACTTTGTTGTGTTTGTAGAAGCAGGATGGGAGGATAGGGCATTGTAAACATGAAGAAATCATAACTGCACCTGGGCCCCAAAACCAGTCAGAAACTGGCTGGGGAGTTTGGACTGTGGCCAAGGGACCAGAGAGCCTGCCAACAAGATGTGAGAGTCCGTGTGAGCCTCTCGTCTGTTTCTGCCCAACGACCCTCGCCTGAGGCCTGCGCTGGCCAGGGATGGGAGGAACACCAAGTGACTGTTCCACAGGTGATGCCTACCAGGACTGGTTTCTCATGACAACTAGTCACGGGGAGCTGACTCAACAAAGCTCCCACAGATGGAAGAACAATGGACTGGTCAGTATGGGCTGACCTGCGTGTGTTCATAACAACAAAGATGGTTTGGTGTGCCTTGAAACGTCCTGTTTCCACCTGTTCCTCAGGGTAACGAGCTCCACATACAATAGTCCATAAATCTTCCCACCTTTTGGCCAGAAGCCACTCGCTTTGGGAAAGGACTATAAAAGTGACTTTCTCAGAGGAGACCCCTGAGATCTCCCCAGATGGCAACAGACATCTATTGGCTGGCTCCACGAGGATTCGTCTGCCCATCTTGGTAGCTATAATCCCAACACCCCTTTCTCTCCCTCTCTCTCTCTCTCTCTCTCCCTCTCTGTCCCACTATCGCATTTTGGTTGGCACTAAATAAAGTGCATTTCTGTAAATGTAAACTGGTTTTGTCCCCTGATGTGTCTTTTGCGCTCTGAGATCCATAAAAGAACCAATCACGACTCCTGCTCGGATTGGGCGGATCGTGACACACCTCAACAGCACACAGCCAGCAGTATCAGATGAATTAAGATGCCATTATCCCCACCCATAAAATTTTGGCTAGAAAGTCAAAGGGTGCTCAGTAAAACCCACTCACCCTTCAACAGCCCCAGTTTGCCTGTGGGCAAGTCTGACAGACAATAGAAATTGACTGTAGGCTATTGTGCCTTGAATGAAGTGACTCCACTGTGGGAGCTAAGACAGAGCACTGTGGATTTAATTAGCATAAGCAGCTAGATAAACAAGATGCCTTGGCAAGAGCAAACAGAGCTTTGAAGACTCCATGAAGATTGGATCAAGACTGGTGACAGGAAAGAAGAATGAATCAAGTAGAAATATTGCAAAATGTGTAAGCTTGTCTGTATGACTGTTTAACCCAACCAATGTAGTAAAAAATGACCAGCTTTCCTAAAAATGGTATATAAGCACGTGTAGCTGAGAGTAAATTTGGATTCTGATCAGCAGTCACTAGACCCCCTCTCTCTCCCAGTTGTTGATTCTCCAGTGCTGAGCGCTGCCGTGCCGGACACGCTGGATCTCCAGGAGGAGCTGGAGCCCAAGGCAGCAAAGTGGCACCATTGACATTGCCAATGCATTTTTCTCCATTCCTTTGGCAACAGAGTGCAGGCCTCAGTTTGCTTTCACCTTGGGGGGGGATGTGCAGCACACCTGGAACCGACTGCCCCAGGGGTGGAAACACAGCCCCACCATCTGCCACGGGCTGATCCAGGCTGCACTGGAAAAGGGTAAAGCTCCAAAACATCTGCAATACATCAATAACACCATTGTGTGGAGGAACAGGGCAATAAAAGTATTTGAGAAAGGAGAGAGGATCATCCAGATTCGGCTGGAAGGTAGTTTCACGATGGAGAAGAGCAAAGTCAAAGGACCTGCCTGAGAGATCCAGTTCCTGGGAGTAGAGTGGCAAGATGGACAGAGCCAGATCCCCACTGAAATGATCCATGAGATCATCACAGTATCTCCACCAAGCAGCAAGAAGGAAACACAAGCTTTCCTAGGGGCCATAGGTTTTTAGAGAATGCATTCCTGGGTGCAGCCAGATTGTGAGCCCTCTCTGCCTGGTCACCCTAAGAAGAACAATTCCAGCTGTGGCCCTGAACAACAACAAACCTTCACCCAGACCAAGCAGAAAATCTCTCATGCAGTGCCCTTGGCCCAGTCAGGATGGGACCAAGGGTGAGGAATGTGCTTTACTCTGCAGCCAAGAACAATGGCTTGTCCTGGAGCCTTTAGCAGAAGGTGCTTGGGGAGACTTGAGGCTGAACACTAGAATTCTAGAGTCAAAGTTACAGAAAGTCTGAGGAAAACTACACTCACAAAAAAACCCAAAAAGCAAACCAAACAAACAAAGAAACCAAGAAAATCTTAGCCACCTATAAGAAAGTTCCAGCCACCAGAAGTGGAAAGAGGCCGCAGGGAGCCCCACACGATGAGTCACACAAGCTACAGAAGGAGAAGGTGAATCAAGTGCACTTGCTGAACTCAAAGCCATTCAGCTGGCCCTGGACACTGCTGAAAGAGAGAACTGGCCAAAGCTCCACCTTTCTACTGAATCATAAATAGTAACCAATGCTCTGTGGAGTTAGCTAGAAAGGTAAAAAAAGGCCAGCGAGCAACATAAAGGAAAACCAATTGAGGCTGCCGATGAGTGCAAAAACATTGCCACTCAGACAAACTCTCTGTAAAAGTCCATCATGTAGATAGCCAAGTCCCCAAAAGTCAGGCTAATAAAGAACACTAAAACAAGGAGCAAGTAGATCAAGCTGCAAAAATAGAGATGTCACAAATAAATTTAAATTAGCAACATAAGGGAGAGTTGTTCCTAGCTCAATAGGCCCATACTGCCTCAAGCCATCAAGGCAAAAATGCCACCTATAAGTAGGCACAAAACTGAAAAGCAGATTTAACTCTAAATTGCATTTCTCAAGTTATCCATAAACATGTGCTAAGACATGTAAGACATGTGCTAAAATCAAGCAAGCCAAGCCCATAAAACCTGTCTAATATAGGGGGCAGTATTCCAAATATAAGTAGAAAGAAGCCGAGCAAATGAACTACATCACACTGCCTCAAACCCCCCAAGGCAAGTGCTACATGAGCACAATTGTAGAAGCCACCACTAGATCATTAGAAACCTACCCTGTACCTCACACTACTACTCAAAACACCATCTGAAGCTTAAAAAAGCAAGTCCTATAAAGACACAGCACCCCTGAGAGAATCGTCAGACAACAGGACCCATTTCAAGAACAGCCTTAGAAACACCTCAGCCAAAAACCAGGATATTGAATAAATAGATCATATCCCTTATCACACACCAGCTGCCTAGGAAAGTTGAACTGTACAACAGACTACTTCAAATTACCCTAAAGGCACTTGGCAGGGAAACATCCACAAATTGAGAAATGAACTTAACAAAAGCCACCTAAATAGCAAACACCTGAGAGTCCATCACTCAAGCAAGTCCTGCCCAGTCTGAAGCCTTGCACACACTGGATGGGGATAAAGTCCCTGTAGGACACATAAAAGATATTTTAAGACTGTTTAGATTAGGCCCACCTCAAGCAAAGGCAAACCAATCCGTACAATTGTTTTTGCTCAAAAACCTAGTTACACTTAGTAGGTAATGCAGAAAGATAAAGAAACCCATTGAGGACCACAGAAAAACCTAATCTTTAGAGATGACTGTGTGTAAAGTTTCACTGTGGATAAAAATATATAGCAGACTTTAAAGAAGGTATTAATTAAGGTAGGATGCAGATGGTAATAGAATAAGGAGTAGATCATGTCTGAAGTTGCAATGCAAGATGCAAGCAGAAGTATACATTCTATCACCATCTGCTGAAACCAGGTGGAGCAGGGCTCCTTATCTCTGCCATGACCCATCCCTCACAACTCCTCCCCACAAGGAGTTATACCTTATGAGAGATGCCCCAACCATGGAGAAAAGCCAAGTATTTCCTACCTAAATAAAATCTGAAATTTGAAACATCAGAGCAGCCTTTCCCACTGAATTCCCAGAAGAAGACCAGGCCTATCTTCATCACCACTAGATGTTAAAAAAGTAACTACACCCTTCTCCAAAATCATTGATTCAACAAAACCACATCTGTCACTCCAAGAAAACTACAGGTACCATTATTCAGACTGTAACCAACACCCTGAGCAACAGGGTTACAGGCTGCATTCTGACCTTGCCAGTGTTTTGGTCTTTATATTACTACACTTTTATTTCCATTTTCCCAGTGAAAACTGCTATTCTAAATCCCGTATCTTTGCCTGAGAGCTCCTTAATTTCCAAGTCATATTAATTTAGAGGGAGGGAGTTTACATTTTCCGTTTCAAGAGAAGCTCCAGAGCTCCTCAGCAGACACCTGTCTGTCAAACCAAGACAGTGCCCTGCTGCAGCTCCATCCCCATGGCAGGATCCGCGCTGGATGATCCCCAGGGACCCCCGGTGGGCAGAGCCCCCCTGAGCCCTGGTGCTGCTGATCCGTGTTGGGAAGACACCTGGCTGGGGGCTGCACATCCTCCCCATGGCCTGGATTTTCTCTGCATTTCTCTTTGTCCTTCCCAAACACCCAAAACCAGGCAAAAAAATAGAGATGTTAAATAACGACCTGCTTGGGGACACGGGGGGATCTTCCAGGGGATGCGGGGGACGCTCGGATCCAGGGATTTGAGGGGTCCTGGGAGGGACCTGGGGGTTGCTCAGGGCGTTGGGCACCCCAGTTCCAGCGGCTCTGGCTGCGCTGGGAGACCGCTGGGAGAGGAGGAGGAGCGGGAGGAAAAGAGGAGCGGGAAGAGACGGAAGAGAAGCAGCGGGAGGAAGAGGAGGGACACAGGAGGAGCGGCAGGAAAAGGAGGAGCGAGTTTGAAACCACGCGCTTCTCTCTCCCGTTCGATCACGTCACAGTTTCCCCGGGTCCGGCAGCATCGCCCCCCGAAATCCCGCAGGTGAGCGGGGAGAGGGAGCTCGCCCCAAATCCATCATGGGGGGATTCCGGGAAGGTTTTATTTTTCGTTTCAGGGGATGTTTGGATCTTGCAGGAGCCCAAAGCCGAGCGGGAAATGGCCCTGGCGGGATCCTGGCGGCTCCCCCGTGGCGATGGCCCGGTATCGGCGGGGAGGGGGCGATATCAGTTCTGGGGATCCCCGGCAGAGCCGGGGGGGAAGGCGGGAGCCCCGGAGCGGGGAGAGCTCAGAGGGGCGATCCCGGAGCCGGGGGACCCCCGGCAGCCTGGAGGGGTGCGGGAGGTTGGTGCTGAGCGGGCTCCGGGCCCCCGAGGCTGAAAGGGGCGCTGACTGCTCCAGCTGCCCTTGGGCAGCGCCACCATCAAACCCAACGCGCTCAGCCCTTGTTTTCCCCCCAAACCAGGATTTCCCAAACCTTGGCTGCATTGAGGAGGAGGAGGCTGTGAGGACGAGATCGATGGCCCGGAATCCCCAGGCAGGTGAGGAGGAAGTCAGTGCCCCTTTCCCCCTGTGTCCTGCTCCATCTCCCAGCCCAGCATGACCCCGGCTGCAGCGCAGCCCTGGGGGGGATCTCCTTGCCCTTGCCTCTGGCACGGAGGCAAATCCCATCCTGTCCTTGTCCTTCCTCCCCCAGACAAGGAGCTGAGCACGGACAGCAGGGAGGACAAATCCCCGCGGCACAGCCTCGGGCAAGAGGCCGTTTGCAGCGGCTCCACGGCGCAGGAATGCAACGGGGAGGAAAAGCCCCGCAGATCCCGCAGCAGGAGGGGCTGCAAACGCACAGCCCGGGGATCCCAGCAGGAAAGAGCCAGCCCGGGCCGGGGAGGCGGCCGGAGCTCGGAGCTGGGGCTGCGTGAGCAGCTTCACCATGGGGAGAAGCCCCACAAGTGCTCAGAATGTGGGAAGGGCTTCAGTAGGAGATGGGACATGATCAGACACCGGAGAATCCACACGGGGGAACGGCCCTACGAGTGTGAGGAGTGTGGGAAGAGATTCATCCAGAACTCAGACCTGACTGTGCACCAGAGGAGCCACACCGGGGAGAAGCCCTACGAGCGTAATAAATGCAGGAAGAGGTTTGAGAGCAGCTCCAGCCTTCTGAAGCACTATCGCACTCACTGGGATGAGAGGCCCTTCTGCTGCCCCGACTGCGGGAAGGGCTTCAAGAAAAACTCCAACCTCGTCAGCCACCGGCGCATCCACACCGGGGAGAGACCCTACGAGTGTCCCGAGTGTGGGAAGAGCTTCTCACAGCGCTCTAACTTGACCAGACACCAACGGACTCTCCACTGAGAGAAGCCCTGCGAGTGCCTTGAGTGCAGGAAAAGCTTCGTGCTGGCTCCCTTGTGGCCTGGATATTCTTTGCATTTCTCTTTCTCCTTCCCAGACACCCAGTACTGGGGTAAAAATGAAGACATTGAACTAAGACATGCCTGCAGACACAGGGGGATCTTCCAGAGGATGTGGGGGACCCTGCGTTCCAACGAGTTCAGGTTTCCTTGAGGGTTGCTCAGGGCTTTGGGCTCCCCAAGTCCAGTGGCTCTGGCTGCACTGGGAGATGCTGACGGAGCTTCTGGGGCAGCTGATCAAGGACCCCCTGCCCTGACACCCTCCCCGTTTCCCCCTGACCCAGCTCCTGCTGTCCCCTGTCCAGGATCCTCCTCTCCCCACTGTCACTGCCCTTGCCCCCAGTCCATTCCTGTCTCACACCACTCCTGCCCCTGTCCCAGTTCAGATCCCATTCCCAGTATCATTCCCTGTCCTGTATTCTCTGCCTGGTTACTGTTCACATATTCCCAGTCCCATATTCCCTGTCCTGTTCCCCTTCTAGTATTCCTGATCCCAGTCCCATTCCCATATTTCCATTTCTATATTTCCAGTCCCCTTCCCATATTCCCATTCCCAGTCCTGTTGCCTATCCCCATGTCTGTTTCCTGTCCCATATTCTGAATCCCCATCCCATATTTTCTCCCCAGTTTCTATTTCCATATTTCCTGTTCTGTTCCCATATTCCTATTCCCTGTTCTTGTTTTCATTCACATTCCAATGTCCTTTTCCCAGTCCCCACTCTCAGTCCCTGTCCCCATTCCTGGTTGTTGGAGAGTGGAACAGAGAAGCCTCTCTGACTCCCTCTGAGGGAGAACAGTATACAAGAATTAAATTTAAAATGTTTTCAGAAATTAAAATACACGAAACCACACAGACATTAAATAAAGGTCTAAGTTTTAGTTTAAGGAATTAGAAATATTAAGTAGCATAGATATGAAGTAGAAGTTTAAATCTTAGTGTGAAGTACATAGAAATATGTGTTAAATACTATGAAAAGTAAAATATGTGGAATCTCCTATAAAATACTGGCTGCATTGAGACATTAAAAACTTAGTTCTAGAAAAAATAAAATTGCAGTAGGAATATTTTGTATATTTTTCACATAGAACAGATAGGCCATATGCACAAGTTATGTGTAGACTTTAGTATTACGGAATTCTAACAGGTTTAGGAGAAATTCATCAGGTTCACGATTTTGGCTCATTGGGTAATTTGTTAATAAAAATCTATGTATTGGATCCAGTGCTCTCTCTTGCTTCTCTCTCATCACTCTTTCTTCTTCCACCACCATCATCATCACCACTACCAGCATGGGAGAGAAGAAGAAAAGGAAGATGAAGAAGAGAAGAACAGAAGAAGAAAGGCCAGGGAGCATCTGCCTCTGGAGACTGCACCAGCCGCAGCTTCGGCCTCTTGCAGCAGAGAGCTGCTCCTGCTTCCATTGGGACTTTATGGCAGAGAGATTGAACAGGGACTGGAGAGCCTTGGGCTCTTTGCCTTTGGAGCCTGACGTGCCTTGACAAGAAACAACTTTACAGCAGCCAGCAGCTGCTCTGCTCAGGGAAGATCTAAAGCCACAACCAATCCCCACAGCCAGTGCCAGTCCCAGTTGTTGACACTGCTGGAGGCCTAGGCACATTTTAGCTAGGCCTTTTTTCTCAAGTTCTAAGTATTTTTCTCAGGCCATGAAATTTTCTCAGCCTCTATCCAGGATTTTTCCCAAGCTGGAGACTTTTTCTCTATTGTAAACATAAGACAAGGAATCATAACAGAGGTAAACACCTGCAAGGTCCATGAGAAAGTCAGGGAGGAGAGGTGTCTCCTCTGACCAATGATCTGTGTGTATTTTGTTTTCCACAAATTGTCTTATTTAAGGCAATGGTTTATTTCAATAAATTGCTCTTTCTTGCTCTTTTCTGCACCAAGCCAGAGAGTGTCTTGTTGCTGTTTTGTCTCTGCTCCATAACCCTTCCACAGCAACAGAGCCAGACACAGCATCAGCAAATCACCACTGCTGTGTTTTGGCAGGACTTTGGTTCTGCACGTGCAAAGCAACAGCAGCTTGTTGGCATTTTGGCCACTGAAGCTCAGCACTGACTGAAGTGGCATTTTTAATGCACTCCCTAACTGCAAAACACCTTCAGACACACTTTAATGACAGACAGGCAGCAGGAAAATCTGTGTTTTGCCTGGTGTGAGACAAGTCAGAGGGGCAGAGCATATCAAATAAAGGGACTGCTGCTTTAGCTGCCAGGCTGTGCAGAACACAGCAGCACTGCAAGTTAATTCACTGCACTCACATTCCAGTCATTGTACTGCAGTCATTGCACACCAGTGGTCTTTGAAATACTAATTATTTATTAAAACTGATCTTCAGAAGAGCTTCAACAGCATGTGACTGACCAGACACTGCTGTGAATACCATGAACTGTGTGGACCACTCTGAAAACTTAAGCTTGATGAAAGTAAGATCAGCAACTTCTGTTTCCCAAAAGATCAAAAGGCACTGTAAATGCAGGAAACAAAAGAATTATCTTTCAAAACAAGATAATTATCAAATTCAAAAGAATTATCTTTCATCTTTCTGCTGATGGCAATTTCCCTAAAACTCTCCTTACTGCACTCAGAGGAAGCAACAAGTTTCACCCTGCCCAGCACCCGGTCTTGTATTTCACACTGCAGTACAAATGCAGGTATCCTAACAGGACTGTGCAGTCCATGTGCAGTTTTTAAGGACATGCCCAAATGGATGATTGGCTGTATTTACACTGACCAGGACACAGCCATGTTCACTAAGTGTGTCTGACAAGGAAGAATTTTCTCTAGCATACATTTGGGAGGTTTTTATTACTTATATCCATTTTGTTCTTAGTGACAACAGAGCACTTGCTCAAATTTAAGTTTCTGTTTTCTTCATCTCCTTAATGCATGCAGCAGAAGAACCTGCATCCTTTAATGCAATGGGAAGCTTTTGACAGCCATGACAGAAATTAAAACTGGAATGTGAGTAAACCAGACTGGATGTCAATGTGACTCTCCTCAGTTTTGGCCATGCTAAATTGTATTAGAATCATATATTCTGACATGTGCACAGTCTAACTAAAACAGTGCAGAGCCCTTGGTGTTATGGGATTGCTGATGTAAAAGACCTTTGCTTCCACACCACTTTTCACAGCTGACTCACAGCTTTCTTTCAACTTCCTATCAATTCCTGCAATCGAATCTTAATAGCAGATAGAACTCCGTTTCCTGCCATTTCTGTGTAGGATTCAGTATTTGTGCCAGAGGACCGGAGAATTCCAAACGATTTTAAAAATTAGGCTCCAAATCCCCCATTTCTCTTTTAGCTCTTTAGCTGTGCCCTGCTCTCCAAAGGCTCTGATTCAACAACTCATGTGTGCCAGGAGCAAACATAGTTAACTTTTGGAGGATATTCGGGGGCAATTTGGGTTTTTTTGGGAGTTCTCAGGAGTGTTATAAATGGATATTTTGATATGTTAACTTTTCAACCCTTGGCCATATGCATTTGCCTCTTGCTTGGTGAAAGCTGCTGTGGGCCAGGGCCAGCACCGAGCTGGGCTGTGTGGGCCAGGCAACGTGGAGAGTCTTGGCTGATCTTGCTGTACCCCTGGCCTCAGCAAAGGCTTGGAGGATTTGCCTCCCAAGGCATCCTGCTCATTGGCTCTTCCTGTGCGCCTTGGAGAGAACAAGGACGATATTTCTGGCAGCTGGGCATTAGCAGCCCTTCAAACGGGGGCGTGTTGTGGAGCAAGCCCAGCTGAGACACCCTGTGAGGAGCCAGCCCAGTGCTCCTTGCTCCTCCCTGCTGACACCAGATGGTTGATGTGGTTTTGGGATGAGCCCAGCTCCATGACGGGGTGCTACGTGCACACAAGACAGCTGCCCCTGTCCCGCAGGGTCCCAGCAGTGCCTCGCAGTTGTCCTGCACACACATTAGGATGTGGCCAAGAGAGGTCCTGGAAGCTGAGCAGCTGATTTGAAGTTTTTGCAGGTGCCTACAGGTCAAGGCCAACGGTGTTCCCTCAGGATGCAGCAGTCCTGATGGTTCGCCCCAGAGCTGCCTGATGCCGCCCACTCCTTGTGGCACCAGTTGCTTTCCTGTGGAATGTTCTACCTCCACCAAGACCAAAGAGGGAGCTGGACAAAGAGCTTGCCAGGCCACTCTCGATCCTTTCCCAGCAGTCCTGTTTCCTCCCTCCAGTCCTCAGACTGTGCCCATCTCTTTTGCTCCCCTTAGCTCATCCCTTTGCTTTGCTTTCCATCAATAAAGTTTGGCTTCTTCACTTTGCCTGCATCTCTGTGGAGCTCAAGCAGTGCAAATCCAGAGCCCTGGGACACACAGGCCCCTCCTGCCATTCTGTTCCACACCGTGTTCTGTGCAGAGACTCAGAGGAACGAGGGCAGATCAGGTTGGAAAGGTCTCTGTGCTGAAGCTTCAGATCCACAACACTGTGAACTTCAAGGTCTTGCCTCAAGGCTGATGGCTGCCACCAGCTTGGCCCCATGCCACCCACTGTGGACGTGGCCAGGGACAAGACGGCAGAGGGGTCGGGCAGACACTCCGCAGTGGCCGTGCTCCATCCTCTGGGGCATCCTGGGGCTTTCCCTGCCTGGGGAGCGCAGGGCTGGCCTGTGTTCTCTGCACATGAACGGTTGATCTTATCCACAGGAAACAAAATCAGCATCCCCGTTTCCAGATGTTAGTTAGGAGGAGGAGTTTGGCGCAACAAAGGCAGCCGGGTGTTGGGGGTTGAGTGTTTTTCTGTTACTGTGTCAATTGAAAGAATTTTTCCCATTATCATGCCAATGGAGCTGGCCGGGTTACACCCAGGGTCTCTGATGGGTCCAGACAAAAGGGGTGGGTGGGAACAGCTCCTGCAGGGGCCTCTGAGGTTTCCGGGAGGACACCCGGGTTTCCGGCGTGCTCAGAGGAGGACGTGCGGGATCTTCAGCCATGCGTTCGGAGCACAGGAGAGCCAGACCCTCTGCGATCACCTGCCCTGCATCTGCCCCGTTCCAGCCTCCTGCCTCTGCGGACACAGCTGATCCCCCAGACACATACGGTGAGTGAGGAGCCGCCGCTCCAGCCCGTTCCCACCCGGGACCAGCGTGGCCGCTGCCACCCCTCCCCCCTCCCTCCTGCCTCCGTTCCCGTCTGCCCTTCAGCAGATCCGGGCTCTGGACTAAGCACGGAGACAGCGTGCTTGCATCTAAAGGGACTGACACCGAGTTATCTATTTCGTTCTGTTAGCAATTTTAACTGTTATTGTTTTCTGCTTGTTTAGTTAGATATATTAGTAAAAGAGCTGTTATTCCCACCCCCTTATCTCTTCCTCAGAGTCCTTGATTCAAACAATTATAATACTTGGGGGGGGGGAGTGGAACCAAAGTCCCTATTCCAAAGGGAAACTTCTGCCCTTACTGGCAGACACCTGTCCTTTCAAACCAGGACAGATTTTTGGCGTCCAACGTGGAGCAGAGGGCACTAAGTTGAGAGTTAAGACAGGAATAACAGCTCTCTTAACTGGCAATATGTTGTCTGGTTTAATCTGGTTTGTGTTCCATGTGGTCACAGCCATCTCCCTCCCATTTGCAAGCCCTTATTTGAATTTGGGCCCACTCACCAAATTTACTGTAGCTATTATCCGATTCTTTTGGTGGATTGATTATGTCAGGAATTCATGGGTTTTTAATTTTTTCTGGGAAGCGGTTGCATGGATCCGGAGCTATCGTACTCTAACTGCGTGTTTCTGGGGCTATTTCAGTAATGGTACTTACTGTGAGGTAATGTGTGCAAGGGAAATTTTCTCCCAACCCATCACCCAGTTTTTTGAGGCTACCCCACCATTTCTCAAGGATTTCAGATCTGCTATAATTGCTAGTGTTATTAATCTGTGGCTGGTGTTGCTGATAGGCCTGTTCTACTTAGCATTCAGAAACAAGGGAATATTGGCTTGGACAAAAACTCTGATACCTGCCCCAGGGACTAGGGATGCTGCCCCAGAGCCTGCCCCTGGGACTAGGGATGTTGCCCCAGAACCCATCTCTGCCCCAGGGACTAGGAATGCTGCCCCAGAGCCTAACCCTGCCCCACAGCTCACTGCAGAAATGAGCCGCCCAGAGTGGGTGGGGGCTCTAGTGAAGGATATGGGCCACATGTTGAAGGAGCATAGCCAGATGATGAAGGAGTACTTTTCTCCAGATGGTGAGAAACCCTCCCCCTGCCCTAAAGAGGGAGAGTCAGATGGTGCTGCAGTGGAACCCGTAGATGTTGTATCTGTCCAGGTTCCAGCTGGACCACAGGAGCAGCCACAGCCAGCAGCAGTTGCTCCTCTGGAAACTAGGAAATCTAAGATTAAAACGAGGCACTTAGATATTGGGGATCAGCAAGGAGTGTCCTCACAACCAGCAAGGGAGCCAGAGGTTGAGATTGTCACCGAGTCCCTCTCATACGATAGTCTCCGTAACCTGCGTAAAGACATTGCTCGGCGGGGCCGTGAGCCTTTCACAACTTGGTTACTCCGGGTCTAGGACCTTACGGGAACAGGTGTTCACCTGGATGGAACTGAGGCCAGGAATTTGGGATCCTTGGCCCAGGATTCAGGTGTGGACCAGATATTCGTAAGGGAGCAAGGCCTCCTTTCCCTCTGGGACTGGCTTTTAATGAGTGTGAGAGAGAGGTTTGTACACAGAGAGAGAATGCAGGAGCACCACCGTAGGATGCGCTGGAAGACCCTTGAGGAAGGGATCCAGCAGCTGAGAGAGACAGCAGTATTAGAGGTACTCTTTGGGAGGGATGGACAGCATGACAATGACCCTGACAAGATCAAGTGCACAGGGCAGATGTTATGGAACTTGGCAACCTTGGGTCCATCTCAATATACCACCTACATAGCAATGATTAATGCTGATAACCATCCAGAGACAGTGTGTTCTGTTGCCAACAAACTCAGAAATTTTGAGAGCATGATGAATGGCCCAATGCAGGCCAATGTCTCTGCCGTGGCCAGGGACCTCCAACAGGTCGAAGATAGGATGAGGGATATGAGGGAGGAGATGATGGAGAGAATTGAGGAGGTGAGGAAGATCAGCGTAGCATCAGTACGAGTCACAGGCCCCCAAGTCAGAGCTTCACACCCCCCGCTAGGGAGAGAGGGTACACCTCACGATCTGACCTGTGGTTTTTCCTGTGAGACCATGGGGAAGACATGGGAAAATGGGATAGGAAACCCACTTCTGTCCTGGCAGCACGAGTGCGTCAGCTCAGGGAGGGAAATGCTAACCGAGGGAGCTGCACTAAAATGAAGGTAGCCTCAAGCTCCCACAAGCAAGGTGCAGGGTATTACAGCAAGGAGGATGTTCTGTCAGATCCCCTGGAAGGAACCTCCACTATGTATGCCCAGCAAAGAAATAATAACCAGGGCTAGAGGGGCCCTGCCTCTAGCCAGGGAGAGGCATGGGATGACAGGATCTATTGGATAGTGTGGGTGCGATGGCCTGGCATGTCAAAGCCACAGAAACATAAAGTGCTAGTTGATACTGGTTCACAATGCACCCTGATACCATCGGAACATTTGGGGAAGAAACCTGTTTCCATTGTTGGGGTGATGGGGGGATCACAGGAATTCACTTTGCTGGAAGCTGAGATTAGCCTGACAGGGAAGGGGTGGCAGAAACATCCAATTGTAACTGGCCCAGGGGCACCGTGCATTCTAGGCATAGACTTCCTCAGGAACAGCTACTACAAAGACCCAAAGGGGTTCAGGTGGGTTTTTGGAATAGCTGCTGTAGAGACAGAGAGCATTAAGCAGTTGAACACCTTGCCTGGACTGTCAGAAAACCCCTCTGCAGTAGGACTCCTGAAAGTGACTGAGCAACAGCTGCCAATTGCCACCATGACAGTGCACCGCCAGCAGTACCGGACAAATCGAGATGCTGTGATCCCCATCCACAAGATGATCCGTGATCTAGAGAGCCAAGGGGTGGTCAGAAAGAGCCACTCACCCTTCAACAGTCCCATCTGGCCTGTGCAGAAATCTGATGGAGAATGGAGACTGACTGTGGACTATTGTGCATTGAATGAAGTGACTCCACCGCTGAGCGCTGCCATGCCGGACATGCTGGAACTCCAGTACGAGCTGGAGTCCAAGGCAGCAAGGTGGTATGCCACCATTGACATTGCAAATGCATTCTTCTCCATTCCTTTGGCAGCAGAGTGCAGGCCTCAATTTGCTTTCACCTGGAGGGGCGTGCAGTACACCTGGAACCGACTGCCCCAGGGGTGGAAGCACAGTCCTACCATCTGCCACGGACTGATCCAGGCTGCACTGGAGAAGGGTGAGGCTCCAGAACATTTGCAGCACATCGATGACATCATTGTGTGGGGGAACACAGCAATGGAGGTATTTGAGGAAGGAGAGAAGATCATCCAGATTTTGCTGGGAGCCAGTTTCACCCTTAAAAAGAGCAAAGTCAAAGGACCTGCCTGAGAGATCCAGTTCCTGGGAGTGAAGTGACAGTGCCAGGTGTGCAAGGGTTCAGATCGGGGTCCCCTAGTCCCTGGGGCAGGATCAGGCTCTGGGGCAGAATCTCTAGTCCCTGGGGAAGGGTCAGGGTCTAGGGCAGCATCCCTAGTCCCTGGGGTATGGTCAGGCTCTGGGGCAGCCCCTCTGTTCCCTCAGGTAGGTATCAAGGTTGTCATTGAGGCCAATATTCCCTTATCTCTAAATACGAAATAGAACAGGCAAATAAGCAACGCCAGCCGCTGTATGATATCATTAGCATTTAAAATGGATCTGAACTCCTTGAAAAATGGTGGGGAAGCCTCAAGAAACTGGGTGATGGGTTTGGAGAAGATTTCCTCTGAATTCACTTTCTCACAGTAGGTACCATTATTGAAGTAAACCCAGAAACACAGGTAAAGTATGACAGCTCTGGATCCATATGGCCACTTTCCAGAAAAAATTAAAAAAGCCTGAATTCCTGATGTAATCAACCCACCAAATGAATCGGATAATAGATACAGTTATTTTGGTGAGGGGGCCCATGTTCAAATAAGGTCGTGCAAATGGGAGAGAGATACCTGTGATCACATGGAGCCCAAACCAGATTAAACTGGACAACATGTCGTCACTTAGCACAAGAAATCTTAGGTAACTCAAGAGCTGTTATTCCTGTCTTAACCCTCCTCTCAATGCTCTCTGCCCCATGTCTGGGTCACCAAAATCTGTCTTGGTTTGAAGGACAGGTGTCTGCCAATAAAGGCAGAAGCTCATCTTTGAAATAGAGAATGTAAGTCCTCTCCCTCCCAATAATTATAATTTTTGAATCAGGAACTCTCAGACAGAGATAAAGGGGTAGCCTCCTACCACTGAGACCACAGCTGACCACCAGGATTCCAATGGTGAGTGGTGAGCTGTTCCTCCACAGTGGTAGGAGGCTGGAGCGGAGCAGATGCAGAGCAGTGTCCCACAGCAGAGCCTGGCTTCCCCGGCATTCGGACGGCGTGGGCTGGAAACCGGCAGTCCTCACTTCGCCCAGACCCTGCCGGAGCGTGAAAAGCCCTGGAAGCCAGCCCCCATCTACCCCTTTGTCTCCAGCCCTGAAAGAGCCTGGGTGTAACCCTGCAGGCTTCCTTAGCATAATAATGGAAAAAAATCTTCAAGCTGGGACCATAAGGGAACAAACCCCAACACTCAACATATATATATATATATACACACATACACATATGTATATATGTATATATAAGAGGGTATTGGTTTGGGTATGATATAGATTGTAATAGAATAAGGGTGGATTATGTCCTATATATCTTACCTACAATGTAAAGATATGCCCAAAAGTATGTATGCTATCACTATCTGCTGAAGCCAGGTGGGGCAGTGGTTCTCATCTCTGTGGGAGATATCCTCTGCTGATATGACTGCTGTTAAAAACCAGATGGGGAAATGTTCTTTATCTTTCCCTTGACCCATCCTTCCTCCAGGAAGATATCTTCTGTAAATGGGCCTTTGGGTCCCGCTGCATAACTGATAAAATTGCATCATCCCATTGTTAGGAGTTCCACCCAGGGGAAGAAGCCAAGCGTTTCCTACCTAGATAAAATCTGAGATTTGGAACACCAAAGCAGCCCTTAGCCACTGGTTTCCAAAGAACAAGAGCTCCTAGAACTTCTATAGGATCACGGCTTCAAGACCACTTCATCTGGACTGCTACCACCACTCTAAGTAATAGGGTGTCAGATTGTGTTTTGACAAGGTCAGTGGTTTCTTTTGTACTACTGCATGTATTTTCTCCTTTTTCGTATTGAATTGGATTTCTGATGTGGAGTCTCTCACTAGTTTTGCTTTCAGAACCATTACAAGGACTCTTAGAACCTAATGGCCATTGTGACACCGTGGGGCCTCAGAGAAAAAAAGGGGCATTGTGACATCATCAGGGCCCAAAGGAACCAAGGGGCCTTCAGACACCATAAGGACCTTGTGGGATCAAGGGGCCATTGTGACACCACTGTGTCCCATGAAACCAATGTCCATTGTGACACCATAGGGCTTCACAGAACCAAGGGCCCATCATGGCACCATGGGACTCATGGCACCAAGGGGCCATTGTGACACCATGAAGACTAGCAGGACCAAGGGGCCACTATAACACCATTGGGTCTAACAGAACCAAGGGGCCATTTTGACACCATAGAGCCAAAGTTCACCAAGGGGCCATTGTGACACCAGGGAGTCTAATGGCACCAAGGGACAGTGTGACACCATGGAGCCTAAGAGAACCAAGGGGCCATTGGGACACCATTGTGACAAATGGAACCAAAGGTACATTATGACCCCATGGGCCCTAGCAGAAACAAGGAGCTTTTGTGACACCATTGAGGCTCACAGAATCTAGAGGACAATGTAACACCATAGGCCCTTAGTGAACTAAGACTACATGGTTACACCACGGGGCATCATGGCACCAAATGTCCATGGTGACATCGTGGATCATATCAGAACCAAGGGCATATTGTGGCACCATTTGGCCTGACAGAATCAAGATGTCATAGTGACACCATGGGGCCTCATAGAACGAAGGGCCGTCGTGACTGCATGGGGATGAACAGAATGCAGGCAACATTGTGTCACCATGGGGCCTCACAGAACCAAGGGGCCATTGTACCACCATGGGGCCTCGTTGAGCCAAGAGGCCATTTTGAACACAAAAGGGCCTAATAAAGCCAAGGGGCCATGGTGACACCATGGGTCCTAAAAGAACTGAGGGGAAATTGTGACACCATGGGGCATAATGGAACCAAGAGGCTTTGGTGACACCATAGGGCCTAAGATATGAAGGGTCCATTGTCATACCATGGTGTCCACCGGAACCAAGGCATCATTGTGACACCATGCAGCCCATTTGAACCAAGGGACCAGTGTGACAACACGGAGCCTAACAGAACCAAGGGGCCATTGTGACACCAGGGGACCTCAGGGAACCAAAGGACCATTGTGACATCATGCGCCCTTTGATACCCAAGGGACCCTTTAAACAAAATGGGGCCTCATAGAAGCAAGGGTGCACTGTGACACTATGGACTCTAATGGAACCCAAGGGTCCATTGTGGCACCATGCGGCCTAATACAATAAACGGCCATTGTGACACCATGGGGCCTCATGAAACCAAGGGTCAATTGTGACCCCCATGTGGCCTAACAGAACCCAGGGAGCATTGTGACACCATTGTGCTGTATGAAACCAAAGGGCCATTGTGACACCATTGGTCCAAACAGAAACAAGGGGACAACGTGACACCATTGTGCCATCTGGAACGAATGGTCTATTGTGACACCTTGGAGCCTAACATTATAAAGGGGCCACTCTGGCACGACGAGGCCTGATAGAACCAAGGGACCATTGTGACACCATGGGACCTCATAGCAGCAAGGGTCCATTTTGAACACCATGGAAGCTCATAGAACCAAGGGGCCATTTTAAACACCACGGAGCCTAATAGAATCAATGGGCCATTGTGACCCCAAGTGCCCTAAAAAAACTGTGGGAAATTGTTACACCATGGGGCATAATGGAACCAAGGAGCCATTGTGACACCATGGGGCATCATGGCACCAAGGAATCATTTTGAACACAATGGGACATATAAGAACCAAAGGGCCATTGTGACATCATGGGTGCTAATAGAACCAAGGGGAAATTGTGACACCATGGAGCATAATGGATGCAATGGTGTTTTGCAAAACCATGTGGCCTAACAGAACCCAGGGGCTGTTGTGACACCATTGTGCCGTATGAAACCAATGGTCCATTGTGACATCATGGGGCCTAACACAACCAAAGGGCCTTTGTGACACCATGGGGCCTCATAGAACCAAGAGGCCATTGTAAAACTATGGGACCTCTGGGAACCAAGGGGATATTGTGACACCATGAGGTCTCAAAGAACCAAAGGGTGATTTAGACACCCTGGAGCCTAATGAAACCAAGGGTTCCTTGTGACACATGGAGGCTCATGGAACCAAGGGGACTTTGTAACACCATGAGGCCTCGTAGAACCAAGGGGCCATTTAAACACCACGGGACCTCATGGAACCAATGGGCCAAATTGACACATTTTGCCTCATAGAACCAAGGTGCCATTGTGACACCCAGATGGCTCATGGCTCCAAGGGGCCAATTTGAACACTATGGGAGCTCATAGAACCAAGAACCAATTTGAACACCATGGGGCCCAAAAGAACCAAGAAGCCATGGTGACACTGTGGGTCCTAACACAACTGAGGGGAGATTGTAACACCATGGGGCATAATGGGACCAAGAGGCTTTTGTGAAACCATGGGACCTCATGGCACCAAGGGGCCATTTTGAACACCATGGGGCCTAATACAGCAAAGAGGATTTTGTGTCACCATGAGTCCTCTGATAATCAAGGTGGGATTGTGACACCAAGGGGCCTCATAGAACCAAGGGGGTATTGACACACCATGGAGTCTAACAGAACCAAGGGGCCATTGTGCCACCATGGCACTTCATGGAACCAAGAGCCATTGTGAGACCATGGGACCAAACAGGCCAAGGTGCCATTGTTACTCAATGCTGTCCACTGGGACCAAGGGGCTATTGTGAGACCATGGAGCCTAAGAGAACAAAGGGCCCATTGTGACACCATGCAGCCTATCTGAACCAAGGGTCCATTGTGACACCGTGGAACCTAACAGAAGCAAGGTGCCATTCTGATACTATAGGGCCCCATGGCACCAAGGGGCCATTTTGAAACCAAGGGTGCCTAACCGAACCAAAAGGCCATTGTGACACCATGGGACCGTAGAGAAGCAAGAGGCCATTTTGACCATGGGTCCTCATAGAACCCAGAGTGCATTGTGACACCATGGGGCCTCATAAAACCAAGGGTCCATTGTGGCATATGGCAATCATAGAACCAAGGGGCCATGGTAACAGCATGAGATCTCAGAGAATCACAGATCCACTGTGGCACTATGTGGCCTATCTGAATAGAGGGGCCATTGTGACAACATGGGTCCTAACAGAACCAAGGGGAAATTGTAACATCATGAGGCCAAACAGAACTAATGGGCCATTGTAACTCCATTGGGCCTTATGGAACCAAGGGTCCATCATGACACAATGAGTCCTAACAAAACCAAGGGAAAATGGTGACACCATATGTCCTAAAAGAATCAAGGGTCTATTGGGAGTACCATAGGGCCTAAGGAAACCCAGTAGCCATTGTAACCCCATTGTGCTATATGAAACCAATGGGCCATTTTGATACGATGGGACCTAATAGAACCATGTGGCAAATGCGACACCAATGTGCTGCCTGGAACCAATGTTCCATTGTGACACCATGGGGCCTAACAGAATAAAGGGGCCATTCTGACAACACGGGCCTCATAGAACCAAGATACCATTGTGACCCGATGGGACCTCATAGAACCAATGAGCTGTTGTGACACCATGGGACTTCATGGAACCAAGGGGCCATCATGACATGACGGGGTCTCAGTGAACCAAGATGCCATTGTGACACCATGGGGCCTCATAGAAACCAAAGGTGTATTGTGACACCAGTGGGTCTAACAGGACCAAGTGTCCATTGTGACATATGAGGGCTCATAGAACTCAGGGGCCATTATAACACCATGGGACCTCACAGAACCATGGGTCCATTGTGACACCATGTGGCATATCTGATCTAAGTGGTCATTGTTGCAACAATGGACTCAAACAGAATCAAGGTCCATTGTGACACCAAGTAGCCTCATGGCACCAAAGGGCCACTTTGAACACCATACGAGGTCACAGAACCAAGGGGCAATTATTAACACTATGGGGCCTAACAGAACCAAGGGGCCATAGTTACACCATGGGTCTTAACAGATGGGAAATTGTGACACTATAGAGCCTAACAGAACAAGGGGCCATTTTCACACTATGGTGTCCACCAGAATCAAGGGGCCATTATGACATCATGGGGCCTCCCAGAACCAAGAGACCATTTTGACCCCACGGAGCCTGACTGGACCATGGTGCCGTTGTGACACCGTAGGCCTCATGGCACCAAGGTGCCATTTTGAACACTGTGGGGTCTAAAAGGACCAAGGGGACCATTTTATACCATGGGGCATAATGGATGCAAGGGTTTATTGTGACACCAGTGGGCCTAACAGAACAATGGGGCTGTTGTGACACTATGGGAGCTCATTACACCAAGGGGTCATTGTAAAAACATGGGACCTCATTGAACCAAGGGTCCATTGTGACACCATAGGTCCTCAGAAAACCAAGGGGTCATTGTGACACCTGGGGCCTAATAGACCCAAGGGTGTATTGTGACACCATGGGGCGTAACAGAGCCAAAGGGCCATTGTGACACCATGAGGGCTCATAGAACCAATGGTCCAGTGAGACACCATGGATCTCATGATATCAATAGGTCACTGTGACACCATGGGGCCTCATAGATCCCAGGTTCCATTGTGTCACTATGAGACCTCATGGCACCAAGCGGCCATTTTGACATCATGGAGCCTCTTGGAACAATGGTCTATGATGACACCATGGGGCGATACAGAACCAAGGTGCCAGTGTGACACCTTGCACCTTAACAAAACTAAGGAGCCATTTTGACATCATGGCCTCATAAAACCAAGGGGCCAATGTGACACCATGGGACCTCACAGAACCATGTTGTGGCACCATCTGGTATGTCTGATCAAATTGGTCATTTTGACAACATGGACCCAAACAGAACCAAAGTGCCATTGTGACCCAAACCAGGCTCATGGAACCGATGGCCCATTTTGAACACCATGGGAGATCATAGAACCAAGGGGCAATTATTAACACCTTGGGGCCTAATAGAATGAAGGGGCCATGGTGACACCGCGGGGTCTTATAGAATTAAGGTTGTGTTGTGACACCATGGTGCCTAACAGACCCAAAGGTTTATTGTGACCCATGGGGGCTCATAGAAGCAAGGGGCCCTTGTAACACCTAGAAACACATAGAACCTCATGGAATCAAGTGGCCATTGGGACACTTTGGTGCCTCATAGAACCAAGGGGCCATTCTGGAACCATGGGGCCTCTGAGAACCAAGGGGTGATGTAGACACCATGGAAACTAATGAAACCAAGGGCCATTGTTACACCATGAGATCTAAGAGAAGCAAGGGGCCATGGTGTTACCTTGAGGCCTAAAAAAATCATGGGGCCATCTTGACACCATGGAGTTTCGTGGAACCAAAATGCCATTGTGACACCAATGGACCACAGAAACCAAAGGGGAATTGGCATATCCCGGGGCCTAAGAGAACCAAGGTGCCATTGTGGCACCATGGATAGCAACATATAAAAGTAGTCATTATGGCCGCATGGGGAATCACCCCCAGATCTCCCAAATTTCCGTGTCCCCCCAGTTCTCCAGTCGCGGCGCTTTCTTCAGAGCGGTCCCAGGGTGTCCCAGGTGTTTCTCAGAGGGCTCCAGGGGGTCGCAGCGGGGATCCAGAGGGATCCAGAGGAATTCTCTGGAAATCCCCCTTCTCCCCTCCCCCACCGCGCTGCCTCGGTCACTTTCGCTTCCGCGTCTCAACCCGAGAGACCGGGATCTACCCAGCTACCCGTGACGTCACTGACACTTTGAGTTTCCATTGGCGGGCAGGAAATACCGGCGCCAATGGCGGGGCCGGAGGCGGCTCTGGGGGTGGGGCCAGTGCTGGGGACGCGGCCAGTTCTGGGAGCGGGATCGCAGCGGAACAGCGCGATGGCTGCAGCGCTGGGGCTGCTCTTGGGGCTCCTGGGGGGCCTGGGGGGCGCGAAGAAAGGTCAGTGGGACGCTCCGATACTGGGACCCCTCGGGACCGCAATTCCCGGGCACCGGGACCCCCCTGAAATTCCATTTCCGGGCACCGGGAACCCCCCAACCCTCCATTCGGGGAACCCCCGAAATCCCCATTTTGGGTCCTGTGACCCCCCCTCAATCCCCCTCCCCAGCAGCGGCCACACCAATGTACCCCCTTATCTGGCACGGAGACCCCCCCTGTACCCCCATTTTCTGCTCACCAGCACCCCTTGAACCCCCATTTTCAGGCAGTAGAACGCCCTTGAGCCCCGAATTCCGGGAAGGAAACTCCCCCTTAACACACATTCCCCAGCACGGGAATCCCTGAACCCCCATTTTTGGGCACGGAGACTCCCACATACTCCCTTCCCCAGCACCGGGATCCCCCTGCACCCCCTAATCCTGGGCTGGGATCCCCCCGCAGCCCCGTCAGTGCTCTGGGACCCCCCTGCACCCCCATTCCCGGCCATCCCCACACCCCAGTTCCGCCCTTTCCCTCGGCTTTTGAACCCCCAGATCTCCCAAATTTCTGCATCCCCCGAGTTCTCCATTGCCGGCGCTTCCTGCGAGGGGGTCCCGGGGGTCTCAGCGCAGATCCAGTGGGATCGGGATGAATTCCCTGGAATTCCCCTTTACTCCCGTCTCGCTTTCGCGTCTCCCAAACCGCGTCCCCGGGATCCGCCCGCCCCTCCCAGCCCAGCCCCCCTTTCCCGTGGCCCAGGGACCCCCTGGACCCCCGTTCCTGCCTTTCCCAGCTCCCAGATCCCACTTTTCTCAACAGTGGGGACCCCTGAAGCCCCTTTCCTGGGCACAGGGACCCCTGGATCCCCCATCCCGCCTCTCCCGGTCTCTTCCTTGAACCTTGCGCCCTTCCCGGCTCTCCCAGTTTCACTTCCTGACCCTTGGACGCCGCCAGACCCCCCAATCTCTGAGTCCCCCCCAGTTCTCCACTCCCTGCTCGTCCTGCGGGGGGGTCCTGGGTGGTCCCCGGGGGGATTCAGGGGAATTCCCAGGGTTTCCTCTGTCCCCTCTCCCTCCTCGCGCTCCCCGGTCACTTTCGCGTCTCCCAAGCTGCGGCTTCGGGATCGGCCCCGGGACCGGCACCGGGACCCCCTGAACCCCCGTTCCTGGGCACGGGGACCCCCCTGCACTTCCATTTCCTGGCGAACCCCCCTTTCTGGGCACAGAGACCCCCTTGAAGGTTCATTTCGGGGAACCGGGACCCCCCTGTTCCCCCTTCTCCAGTCCTGAAAACCCCTGCACCCCCTTATCAGCAACCTGGAATCCCCTGAACCCCCATTCCCGAGCAGGAAAACCCCCCTGCACCCCCATTTCTGGCCACCGGGACACCCCTGAACCTCAATTTTCAGACACCGGCACCCCTTGAACCCCAGAACCCGCAAAGAGAACCCCCCTGAACCCCATTTCCTGCGTACCGGGACCCCCCTTATCCAGCTCCAGTGCCCCCCTGTACCCCATTTTCCGGCCCTCCCCTCTCGGGGACCCAGCCCCCCCATTTTCCTTGACCTCGGGACCCCCTGAGCCCCCATTACTGTGCATGGGGACTCCCCCCGCACCCCCTAATTCGGTATGGGGACCCCCTGCACCCCCTTCTCGGGCATCCCGCCCTTCCCAGCCCCCAGACCCGCCCTTTTCCTTCCCTTTGCACCCCCAGATCTCCCAAATTTCCGTGTCCCCCCAGTTCTCCACTCCCGGCGCTTTCTTCAGGGCGGTCCCAGGGGGTCCCAGGTGTTTCTCAGAGGGCTCCAGGGGGGTCGCAGCGGGGATCCAGAGGGGTCCAGAGGAATTCTCTGGAAATCCCCCTTTTCCCCTCCCCCCCGCGCTGCCTCGGTCACTTTCGCTTTCGGGTCTCTCGAGCTGCGCCAAAGCTGCGAGCGGGGACGGCTGCGATGGCTCCAGCGCTGGGGCTGGGGCTGCTCTTGGGGCTCCTGGGGGGCCTGGGGGGCGCGACGAAAGGTCAGTGGGACCCCCCGAAACAGAGACGCCCCTGAACCGCAATTCCCGGGCACCGGGACCCCCCTGAACTTCCATTTCCGGGCACCTGGAAGTCCCTAACCCTCCAATCCTGGGCAGGGAAACCCCGGAAATCTCCATTTTGGGTCCTGTGACCCCCCGCAATCCCCCTGCCCAGCACCGGCATCACCAATGTACCCCCTTATCTGGCACGGAGACCCCCCTGTACCCCCATTTTCTGCTCACCAGCACCCCTTGAACCCCCATTTTCAGGCAGCAGAACGCTCTTGAGCCCCGAATTCCGGGAAGGAAACTCCCCCTTAACACACATTCCCCAGCACGGGAACCCCTGAACCCCCATTTTTGGGCACGGGGACTCCCACATACTCCCTTCCCCAGCACCGGGATCCCCCTGCACCCCCTAATCCGGGGCTGGGATCCCGCCGCAGCCCCGTCAGAGCTCTGGGACCCCCCTGCACCCCCATTCCCGGCCATCCCCACACCCCAGTTCCGCCCTTTCCCTCGGTTTTGGACCCCCAGATCTCCAAAATTTCTGCATCCCCCGAGTTCTCCATTGCCGGCGCTTCCTGGCAGGGGGTCCCAGGGGGTCTCAGCGCAGATCCAGTGGGATCCGGATGAATTCCCTGGAATTCTCCTTTACTCCCGTCTCGCTTTCGCGTCTCCCAAACCGCGTCCCCGGGATCCGCCCGCCCCTCCCAGCCCAGCCCCCCTTTCCCGTGGTCCAGGGACACCCAGGACCCCCGTTCCTGCCTTTCCCAGCTCCCACTTTTCTCAACACTGGGGACCCCTGGAGCCCCTTTCCTGGGCACAGGGACGCCCTGGATCCCCCATCCCGCCTCTCCCGGTCCCTTCCTTGAACCTTGCGCCCTTCCCGGCTCTCCCAGTTTCACTTCCTGACCCTTGGACACCGCCAGACCCCCCAGTCTCTGAGTCCCCCCCAGTTCTCCACTCCCTGCTCGTCCTGCGGGGGGGTCCTGGGTGGTCCCCGGAGGGATTCAGGGGAATTCCCAGGGTTTCCTCTGTCCCCTCCCCCTCCTCGCGCTCCCCCGGTCACTTTCGCGTCTCCCAAGCTGCGGCTTCGGGATCCGCCCGGGACCGGCACCGGGACGCCCTGAACCCCCGTTCCTGGGCACGGGGACCACCCTGCACTTCCATTTCCGGGTGAACCCCCCTTTCTGGGCACAGGGACCCCCTTGAACGTTCATTTCGGGGAACCGGGACCCCCCCTGTCCCCGCTTCCCCAGTCGTGAAAACTCCATCACCCCCTTATCTGGAGCATGGAACCCCCTGAACCCCCATTCCCGAGCAGGGAAACTCCTCTGAACCCCCATTTCTGGGCACCGAGACCCCTCTGAACCTTCATATTCAGGGTCCAGAACACTTTGAACCGCAGAACCCGCAAGGAGAACCCCCCTGAACCCCATTTCCTGCGCACCCGGATCCCCCTTATCCAGCCCCAGTGCCCCCCTGTACCCCATTTCCCGGCCCTCCCCCTCTCGGGGACCCAGCCCCCCATTTTCCTTGACCTCGGCACCCCCTGAGCCCCCATTACTGTGCATGGGGACTCCCCCCCGCACCCCCTAATTCGGCATGGGGACCCCCTGCACCCCCTTCTCGGGCATCCCGCCCTTCCCTGCCCCAGACCCGCCCTTTTCCTTCCCTTTGCACCCCCAGATCTCCCAAATTTCCGTGTCCCCCCAGTTCTCCACTCCCGGCGCTTTCTTCAGGGGGGTCCCAGGGGGTCCCAGGTGTTTCTCAGAGGGCTCCAGGGGGGTCGCAGCGGGGATCCAGAGGAATTCTCTGGAAATCCCCCTTTTCCCCTCCCCCCGCGCACCCTCGGTCTCTTTCGCTTTCGGGTCTCTCGAGCTGCGTCACAGCTGCGAGCGGGGACGGCAGCGATGGCTCCAGCGCTGAGGCTGGGGCTGCTCTTGGGGCTCCTGGGGGGCCTGGGGGGCGCGACGAAAGGTCAGTGGGACCCCCCGAAACAGAGACGCCCCTGAACCGCAATTCCCGGGCACCAGGACCCCCCTGAACTTCCATTTCCGGGCACCGGGAACACCCTAACCCCCATTCGCGGGCAGGGAAACCCCCGGAATCTCCATCTTGGGTCCTGTGACCCCTCCTCAATCCCCCTCCTCAGCACGGGCCCCCTTGTACCTCCTTATCTGGTACGGAGACCCCCCTGAACCCCCATTTTCTGCTCACCAGCACCCCTTGAACCCCCATTTTCGGGCAGCAGAACACCCCTGAGCCCCGAATTCCTGGAAGGAAACTCCCCCTTAACACACATTCCCCAGCACAGGAACCCCTGAACCCCCATTTCTGGGCACCGGGACCCCCTTGAACTTCCATTTCTGCGCACCAGGAACCCCCTAACCCTCCATTCCCGGGCAGGTGAACCCCCGAAATCTCCATTTTGGGTCGTGTGACCCACCTCGATCCCCTTCCCCATCACCGGCCTCCCTGTACCCCTTTATCTGGCACCGAGACCCCCCTGAACCCCCATTTTCTGGTCACCAGCACCCCCTGAACCCCCATGTCCGGGCACCGGGAATTCTCTAAACCTTGATTCCCGGGCACGGAGAACCCCTTGAATCGTCATTTTTTGTCCTGTTACCTCTCCATCGCCTTTCCCAGAAAACCCCCCCTGAACCCCCATTCCTGCGCACGGGGACCCCCCTGAACCCCCTCATCTGGCACTGGGACCCCCCTGAACCGCCATTCCCGGCAACTGGGACACCCCCGAATCTCCATTTTCGTGCCTGGGACCCCCCTGCACCCCCTTTTCGGGCATCCCGCTTTTCCCAGACCCGAGTCCCGCCATTTCCCTTGATCTTTGGATCCCCCGAACCTCCCAACTTTCTGTGTCCGCCCGTTTTCCACTCCTGGCGCTTGCCGAAACGGGGTCCCAGAGGGTCCCAGGGGGTCTCAGCGGGGATCCAATGGGATCCAGATGAACTCCCTGGAATTCCCCCTTTCCCCCGTCCCCTCCCCCACCGCGCTCCCTCGGTCTCTTTCCCGTCTCCCAGGCTGCGCCTCCGGGATCCGTTCGCCTCTCCCAGCCCCAGCCCCCCCTTTCCCTCAACACCGGGGACCCCTGGAGCCCCTTTCCTGGGCACAGGGACCCCCTGGATCCCCATCCCGCCTCTCCCAGTCCCTCCCTTGAACCTTGGACCCATCCCGGCTCTCCCCGTTCCGCTTCCTGCCCCCCCCAAATCTCTGCATCTCCCCAGATCTCCACCCCCTGCTCATCCTGCGGGGGGTCTGGGAGGGTCCCTGGGGTATCGTGGAGGCTCCCAGGGGGAATTCTTGGCTCTGGGACCCCACTGAATTCCCAGTTCTGCTGGAAAGGAAGGCACCTCCCTGCACTCCCTTAGTACCAATCCCCCCCCTGCACCCCCTTTCCCATCCATCCCACCTTCCCCAGCTCCAGACCCACATTTTCCTTGACTCTGAGACCCTCTGGACCCCCATTCCTGCTTTTCTCATCCCCCAGCCCCTCTTTCCCTCTGCATCAAGGACCCCCAAACGCCCCATTCCAGCCATCCCGGGTCTCCCCACCTTGTGATCCCTCTTTCCTTGGCACTGGGGACCCTTGGACCCCCTTTCCTGGGCACAGGGATCCCCTGAGCCCCTATTCCTGGCCACTGGGACTCCATGCACCCCTTTTCCTGCTCTCCCAGTTCCCCTTTCATTGCTCCGTGACCCCTCAACCCCCCCAAATCTCTGTGTGCCCCCAGTTCTCCACTCCCTGCGCTACCTGTATGTGTCTGTGTCAGAGCCCAGCCCGGGGATCCCCCAGTTCATGGCCATTGGGTACCTGGATGGGATCCCCTTCACACGATACGACAGCGAGCGGGGCCGGATGGAGCCGCTGACACAGTGGATGAAGGATGGAGCAGAGCCGGAAT
The DNA here is from genome assembly GCF_903797595.1 of Erithacus rubecula. NCBI lineage: Eukaryota > Metazoa > Chordata > Aves > Passeriformes > Muscicapidae > Erithacus > Erithacus rubecula. The sequence goes on from NW_027636150.1 coordinate 122,084, forward strand.
ATTGGGATAGAGAGACACAGATCAACGTGGGGAACCAGCACGTGTATGCCAGGAGCCTGGAGAGAGTGCAGAACCGGTACAACCAGAGCAGGGGTGAGTGGGGGGAACTGTGGGGCTGGGATGTGGGTGGATGGGTTGGGATGGAATCCATGGGGATGGGATGAGATCTGTGGGGCTGGGATGGGATCTGAGGGGCTGGGATGGGATCCATGGAGATAAGATGGGATCTGTGAGGCTGGAGTGGGGATCTACAGTGCTTGAATGGAATTTATAGGGCTTGGATATGAATTCACAAGGTGGCAAGTGGCTGAGATGGTGATCCATTAGGCTGGTATGGGATATGTTGTGCTGCATTGGTTGGGATGGGATCCATGGGAGTAGGATGGGGATCTGTGGGGCTGGGATGAGGCTCTCTGGGTCTTCATCAGACCCTGGTGCTCCATAGGGCTGGGATGGGGCTCTATGGGGCTGGGACCTAATTCCATGGGTCTCTGTGAGTACAGTCCCCCAGGTCTCCACACATGGTTGATAGCTGCTGGCTGTGACCTCCTGTCCGATGGGAGTGTCCATGGATCCGAGCGGTACAGCTACGACAGGAGGGATTTCATCTCCTTTGACCTGGAATCCAGGAGATTCGTGGCAGCCGACAGCGCTGCTGAGGTCACCAGGAGGCACTGGGAAGATGAGAATGTGGCTGAGGATTTTACAAATTACCTGGGGCACGAATGCCCAGAGTGGATCCAGAGATACGTCGGATATGGGCAGAAGGAGCTGGACCGCAAAGCTGGGAGCAGAATTCGTGTGGGAATGTGGGATTTGGGAATGGAGGACTTGGGAACAGGGTAATTCCTGTGGGAATTCCATGGGCAAATCTCACCCCCATCCCATTCCCATGTAATTCCATGGGCAGATCTCACCCCCATCCCAATGCAGTGGCAATTCCATGGGCAGGTCTCACTTCCATCCCATTGCAGTGGGAATTCCATGGGTATATCTCACCCCCGTCACATTCCCATGGAATTCCATGGGCAGATCTTATCCCCAGTCCTGTGGGAATTCCCTGGGCAGATCTCACCCCCATCCCCTTCCAGTGGAAATTCCATGGGCAGGTCTCACCCCCATCCCCTTCTAGTGAGAATTCCATGGGACAGATCACTCACTCGTCCCATTGCAGTGGGAATTCCATGGGCAGATTCTCACCCTCATTCCCCTGGAATTCCATGGCAGATCGTCACCCCCATCCCATTCAATGGACTGTCAATTGCGGCAGGATCTACCCCATCCCATTCCCATGGAATTCCATGTGCCAGATCTCACCCCCATCTCATTCCCATGGAATTCCTATGGGCAGAATCTACCCCCATCCCATTGCAGTGCGAATTCCATGGACAATCTCACCCCCATTGCATTCCCATGGAATTCCATGGACACGATCTCACCCCCATCCCATTCCCTGGAAACTTACATGGATGTCTCTCGAACCTGTTATCCATTCCCGAGCACCCTGATTCCATGTGTCCGGAAAGAGGAACACGGGAGTGCTGATCTTGTCCTGCCCACGCGTACGGATTCTACCCCAAGGCCATCGCGGTCAACTGGATGAAGGGGGATGAAATCCGGGATCAGGAGACGGAGTGGGGCGGGGTCGTTCCCAACAGCGACGGCACCTTCCACACCTGGGCCAGGATCGAGGCGCGGCCGGAGGAGCGGGAGCAGTACCGGTGCCGGGTGGAGCATCCCGGAATGTCGGAGCCCGGGATCTTCGCTTGGGGTGAGGCTGGGAATGTGGAATGTGGGAACTGGGGAGTTGGAATTCCCAGATGGGGATTCCTCTCCCCCTCCTCACCATCCCACAATTCCCAGAGCCGACATCTGGTGGGAATCTCACCGTGGTGGTCGCTGTGTCCATTGTTGCCATCATCATCCTCATTGTCCTCGTTGGATTCGTCGTCTGGAAGCTCCAATCCGGTAACACACGGGATGGGGGTCAGGAAGGGGCACAGATCCACCCAGCACCGTTCTGGGAATCCTGTGCCACCGACGCTGATCCCACTGTTTTTCCACAGGGAAGAGGGACATGAATGGATATAACATGGCAGCCGTTGAGTTCCAGTGATGGATCCATCTCTGGATCCCCTCCATGTGGAACCCAGAATGTATCCTGGGGTTAATCCCAGTGTATCCGTGCTGGAATCTCATGGATCTTCCTTTTCTGCTGGGAATGACTGCAGGAATGGAGCAGGGTCAGGGTGGGATTCCAGATGGGGATTGGGGCAGAATTGACAGATTGGGATCAGGGAGGGATTCCAGATTAGAATTGTGGCATGGGATCAGGGCTGGGTTCTGGAGTAGGATCAGTTGGGATGGATGGATGATGGATGATGGATGGATGCATAGCTGGAAGATGGATGGCGGGGGGATGGATCATGGGTGGATGATGGATGATGAATGGATAGATGGATGCATGTTGGATGCATGGATGGATGAATGCATGGATGATGGTTGGATGATGGATAGATGATGGATGATGCATGGCTGGATGATGGATGGTTGGATGGATGGATGGATGATGGGTGATGGATGGATGGGTGGATGAAGGATGGATGGTTGGATGGATGGATAGATGGATGATGAATGGATGATGGATGAATGATGGGAGGATGGATCATGGGTGGATGATGAATGGATGGATGGATGATAGATGGGTGGATGGTTGCATGGATGATGGATGGATGATGGATAGATGGGTGGATGGATGCATAGATGGATGGATGATGGATGGAGCAGAATTGGAGCAGGATGGATGGAGAGGGATCAGGTTGGCATTCCAGAGAGGGATTGGGCCAGGGTCTTTGGGACGAGGTTGGGTGGGATGGATGGAGCAGGACTGGGGCAAGATGGATGGAGAGGGATCACATGGTTTGAATGGAGCAGGATTAGAGCAGGCTCAGGTGGGATTCTGGAGCAGCTCCTGCTCTCCATGGGCTCCAGCCAGGTCCATCCTGTGGTATGGGGACAGGGACAGGGTGACACTGTGACCCTTTGTCATCCCAGCAGGAGTCACTGCCTGAACAATCCATGGAACTGGATCCGGCCCCTTCCCTTTTCCCAGGAAACCGAGAGCTGCCAGCAGAGCTCATCCCCGCTGCTCCCACTCACCCACAGCTCCTGCTAACAGATCAATTTCCCATTCTCCAGTGTTTTAAAGCCAAGAACCACAAATATTCCCAATGCTTTAGTTCTGGTGTGAAATTATCCTGGTTTGAGCAATAAATCCTCCTGGGGCAAAAAAATCCGGCTTCCCTTCTCCAGTGGCCAGCAATTCCTCTCTGGAAACCAGGAATTGAAATGGGGACCCTGGGGACAGGGATGAGGACAACTGGGAGCAGGGATGGGGACACCAAGATGGGATAGGTACAGCAGAGACAGAGATGGGAACAGCAGGAATGGGAATGGGGACACCAGGAACTGGGATAGTGACACCAGGACTGGAACTGGGACTTGCCAGCCACGCCTGGCTCTACCTCCCAGGACTCATTTCCCACTCTGTGCCTCGTGTCTGAGGTGTCCCCAGGAGGGTTTGGCCACGTCGGGCTCCTGGAGGGACAGTGGGATGGAGGGAGAGGTCAGGGTGAATCAAGGGTCTGGAAGAATTAAAAGGATTAACACTATAGCTACAAGGATAAAACCAATATATATTGATTAAGAGTTTAGAAAGAAGAATAGAACCAGAGTAGAAGGGCTAATTATTAGCAGATGGAGCTGGTTCGAGCTAAGACAAGAAATCATTTGCTTGACTTTGTTGTGTTTGTAGAAGCAGGATGGGAGGATAAGGCATTGTAAACATGAAGAAACCATAACTGCACCTGGGCCCCAAAACGAGTCAGAAACTGGCTGGGGAGTTTGGACTGTGGCCAAGGGACCAGAGAGCCTGCCAACAAGATGTGAGAGTCCATGTGAGCCTCTCGTCTGTTTCTGCCCAACGACCCTCGCCTGAGGCCTGCGCTGGCCAGGGATGGGAGGAACACCAAGTGACTGTTCCACAGGTGATGCCTACCAGGACTGGTTTCTCATGACAACTAGTCACGGGGCGCTGACTCAACAAAGCTCCCACAGATGGAAGAACAATGGACTGGTCAGTATGGGCTGACCTGCGTGTGTTCATGACAACAAAGATGGTTTGGTGTGCCTTGAAACGTCCTGTTTCCACCTGTTCCTCAGGGTAACGATCTCCACATACAATAGTCCATAAATCTTCCCACCTTTTGGCCAGAAGCCACTCGCTTTGGGAAAGGACTATAAAAGTGACTTTCTCAGAGGAGACCCCTGAGATCTCCCCAGATGGCAACAGACATCTATTGGCTGGCTCCATGAGGATTCATCTGCCCGTCTTGGTAGCTATAATCCCGACCCCCTTTCTCTCTCTCTCTCCCTCTCTGTCCCACTATCGCATTTTGGTTGGCACTAAATAAAGTGCATTTCTGTAAAAGTAAACTGGTTTTGTCCCCTGCTGTGTCCTTTGGCGCTCTGAGATCCATAAAAGAACCAGTCACGACTCCCGCTCGGGTTGGGCGGATCGTGACACACCTCAAGAGCACACAGCCAGCAGTATCAGATGAATCAAGATGCCATTATCCCCACCCATAAAATTTTGGCTAGAAAGTCAAAGGGTGCTCAGTAAAACCCACTCACCCTTCAACAGCCCCAGTTTGCCTGTGGGCAAGTTTGACAGACAATAGAAATTTACTGTAGGCTGTTGTGCCTTGAATGAAGTGACTCCACTGTGGGAGCTAAGACAGAGCACTGTGGATTTAATTAGCATAAGCAGCTCGATAACCAAGATGCCTTGGCAAGAGCAAACAGAGCTTTGAAGACTCCATGAAGATTGGATCAAGACTGGTGACAGGAAAGAAGAATGAATCAAGTAGAAATATTGCAAAATGTGTAAGCTTGTCTGTATGACGTTTAACCCAACCAATGTAGTAAAAAATTACCAGCTCTCCTAAAAATGGTATATAAGCATATGTAGCTGTGAGTAAATTCGGATTCTGATCAGCAGTCACTAGACCCCCTCTCTCTCCCAGTTGTTGATTCTCCAGTGCTGAGCGCTGCCGTGCCGGACACGCTGGATCTCCAGGAGGAGCTGGAGCCCAAGGCAGCAAAGTGGCTCCATTGACATTGCCAATGCATTTTTCTCCATTCCTTTGGCAGCAGAGTGCAGGCCTCAGTTTGCTTTCACCTGGGGGGACGTGCAGTACACCTGGAACCGACTGCCCCAGGGGTGGAAACACAGCCCCACCATCTGCCACGGGCTGATCCAGGCTGCACTGGAAAAGGGCAAAGCTCCAAAACATCTGCAATACATCAATAACACCATTGTGTGGAGGAACACAGCAATAAAAGTATTTGAGAAAGGAGAGAGGATCATTCAGATTCGGCTGGAAGGTAGTTTCACGATGGAGAAGAGCAAAGTCAAAGGACCTGCCTGAGAGATCCAGTTCCTGGGAGTAGAGTGGCAAGATGGACAGAGCCAGATCCCCACTGAAATGATCCATGAGATCATCACAGTGTCTCCACCAAGCAGCAAGAAGGAAACACAAGCTTTCCTAGGGGCCATAGGTTTTTAGAGAATGCATTCCTGGGTGCAGCCACATTGTGAGCCCTCCCTACCTGGTCACCCTAAGAAGAACAATTCCAGCTGTGGCCCTGAACAGCAACAAACCTTCACCCAGACCAAGCAGAAAATCGCTCATGCAGTGCCCTTGGCCCAGTCAGGACGGGACCAGAGGTGAGGAATGTGCTTTACTCTGCAGCCAAGAACAATGGCTTGTCCTGGAGCCTTTAGCAGAAGGTGCCTGGGGAGACTCGAGGCCGAGCACTAGAATTCTAGAGTCAAAGTTACAGAAAGTCTGAAGCAAACTACACTCACCAAAAAAAAAACCAAAAACCAAACAAATTCTTATCTGCCTATAATAAGAAAGTTCAAGCCACCTCAAAAGAAATTATCACAAAAGCACAACTCCTCCTGGCACCCTGACTCCTGGTGCTGGGGTGGATGTTTAAAGAAAAGGCTCCTCTACCCACCACGCCACCCACACCACATGGAGCCCATGGATTGCTCTCATCACACAGCACGGCCGGATTAGAAACACAAATCACCCTGAAATTTTAAAAACAGTTAAAACCGGCCACAAGATAAAAACTTTAGTCTCACTAACAAAAAGGAGCAGAAACAAGTAACCCAGGCTAAAAAGCTCCACCATACAACCAACTACCAGCACAAGAAACACGCTGTGCTCTTGTCACTGACAGTTTCTGTCTCATGGTTGAGATGAACCAGAAGTGGAAAGTGGCCGCAGGGAGCCCCACACGACGAGTCACACAAGCTACTGAAGGAGAAGGTGAATCAAGTGCACTTGCTGAACTCAAAGCCATTCAGCTGGCCCTGGACACTGCTGAAAGAGAGAACTGGCCAAAGCTCTACCCTTATACTGAATCATAAATAGTAACCAATGCTCTGTGGAGTTAGCTAGAAAGGTAAAAAAAGGCCAGCTAGCAACATAAAGGAAAACCAATTGAGGCTGCTGATGAGTGCAAAAACATTGCCACTCAGACAAACTCTCTGTAAAAGTCCATCATGTAGACGGCCACATCCCCAAAAGTCAGGCTAATAAAGAACACTAAAACAAGGAGCAAGTAGATCAAGCTGCAAAAATAGAGATGTCACAAATAAATTTAAATTAGCAACATAAGGGAGAGTTGTTCCTAGCTCAATAGGCCCATACTGCCTCAAGCCATCAAGGCAAAAATGCCACCTATAAGTAGGCACAAAACTGAAAAGCAGATTTAACTATAAATTGCATTTCTCAAGTTATCCATAACTGTAAGACATGTGCTAAAATCAAGCAAGCCAAGCCCATAAAGCCTCTCTAATATAGGGGGCAGTATTCCAAATATAAGTATAAAGAAGCCGAGCAAATGAACTACATCACACTGCCTCAAACCCCCCAAGGCAAGTGCTACGTGATCACAATTGTAGAAGCCACCACTAGATCATTAGAAACCTACCCTGTACCTCACACTACTACTCAAAACACCGTCTGAAGCCCAAAAAAGCAAGTCCTATAAAGACACAGCACCCCTGAGAGAATCGTCAGACAACAGGACCCATTTCAAGAACAGCCTTAGAAACACCTCAGCCAAAAACCAGGATATTGAATAAATAGATCATATCCCTTATCACACACCAGCTGCCAGGAAAGTTGAACTGTACAACAGACTACTTCAAATTACCCTAAAGGCACTTGGCAGGGAAACATCCAAAAATTGAGAAATGAACTTAACAAAAGCCACCTAAATAGCCAATACCTGAGAGTCCATCACTCAAGCAAGTCCTGCCCAGTCTGAAGCCTTGCACACACTGGATGGGGATAAAGTCCCTGTAGGACACATAAAAGGTATTTTAAGACTGTTTAGATTAGGCCCACCTCAAGCAAAGGCAAACCAATCTGTACAATTGTTTTTGCTCAAAATCCCAGTTACACTTAGTAGGTAATGCAGAAAGATAAAGAAACCCATTGAGTACCACAGAAAAACCTAATCTTAAGTGAGAACTGTGTGTAAAGTTTCACTGTGGATAAAAATATATAGCAGAGTTGAAAGAAGGTATTAATTAAGGTAGGATGCAGATGGTAATAGAATAAGGAGTAGATCATGTCTTAAGTTGCAATGCAAGATGCAAGCAGAAGTATACATTCTATCACCATCTGCTGAAACCAGGTGGAGCAGGGCTCCTTATCTCTTCCATGACCCATCCCTCACAACTCCTCCCCACAAGGAGTTATACCTTATGGCAGATGCCCCAGCCATAGAGAAAAGCCAAGTATTTCCTACCTAAATAAAATCTGAAATTTGAAACATCAGAGCAGCCTTTCCCACTAAATTCCCAGAAGAAGACCAGGCCTATCTTCATCACCACTAGATGTTAAAAAAGTAACTACACCCTTCTCCAAAATCATTGCTTCAACAAAACCACATCTGTCACTCCAAGAAAACTACAGGTACCATTATTCAGACTGTAACCAACACCCTGAACAACAGGGTTACAGGTTGCATTCTGACCTTGCCAGTGTTTTGGTCTTTGTATTACTATAGTTTTATTTTCATTTTCCCAGTGAAAAACTGCTATTCTAAATCCCATATCTTTGCCTGAGAGCTCCTTAATTTCCAAGTCATATTAATTTAGAGGGAGGGAGTTTACATTTTCCGTTTCAAGAGAAGCTCCAGAGCTCCTCAGCAGACACCTGTCTGTCAAACCAAGACAGTGCCCTGCTGCAGCTCCATCCCCATGGCAGGATCCGCGCTGGATGATCCCCAGGGACCCCCGGTGGGCAGAGCCCCCCTGAGCCCTGGTGCTGCTGATCCGTGTTGGGAAGACACCTGGCTGGGGGCTGCACACCCTCCCCGTGGCCTGGATTTTCTCTGCATTTCTCTTTGTCCTTCCCAAACACCCAAAACCAGAGTAAAAATAGAGATGTTAAATAACGACCTGCTTGAGGACACGGGGGGATCTTCCAGGGGATGCGGGGGACGCTCGGATCCAGGGATTTGAGGGGTCCTGGGAGGGACCTGGGGGTTGCTCAGGGCGTTGGGCACCCCAGTTCCAGCGGCTCTGGCTGCGCTGGGAGACGGCTGGGAGAGGAGGAGGAGCGGGAGGAAGAGGAGGAGCGGGAAGAGACGGAAGAGAAGCAGCGGGAGGAAGAGGAGGGACACAGGAGGAGCGGCAGGAAAAGGAGGAGCGAGTTTGAAACCACGCGCTTCTCTCTCCCGTTCGATCACGTCGCAGCTTCCCCGGGTCCGGCAGCATCGCCCCCGAAATCCCGCAGGTGAGCGGGGAGAGGGAGCTCGCCCCAAATCCATCATGGGGGGCTCCGGGAGGGTTTTATTTTTCGTTTCAGGGGATGTTTGGATCTTGCAGGAGCCCAAAGCCGAGCGGGAAATGGCCCTGGCGGGATCCTGGCGGCTCCCCCGTGGCGATGGCCCGGTATCGGCGGGGAGGGGGCGATATCAGTTCTGGGGATCCCCGGCAGAGCCGGGGGGGAAGGCGGGAGCCCCGGAGCGGGGAGAGCTCAGAGGGGCGATCCCGGAGCCGGGGGACCCCCGGCAGCCTGGAGGGGTGCGGGAGGTTGGTGCTGAGCGGGCTCCGGGCCCCCGAGGCTGAAAGGGGCGCTGACTGCTCCAGCTGCCCTTGGGCAGCGCCACCATCAAACCCAACGCGCTCAGCCCTTGTTTTCCCCCCAAACCAGGATTTCCCAAACCTTGGCTGCATTGAGGAGGAGGAGGCTGTGAGGACGAGGTCGATGGCCCGGAATCCCCAGGCAGGTGAGGAGGAAGTCAGTGCCCCTTTCCCCCTGTGTCCTGCTCCATCTCCCAGCCCAGCACGGCCCCGGCTGCAGCGCAGCCCTGGGGGGATCTCCTTGCCCTTGCCTCTGGCACGGAGGCAAATCCCATCCTGTCCTTGTCCTTCCTCCCCCAGACAAGGAGCTGAGCACGGACAGCAGGGAGGACAAATCCCCGCGGCACAGCCTCGGGCAAGAGGCCGTTTGCAGCGGCTCCACGGCGCAGGAATGCAACGGGGAGGAAAAAGCCCCGCAGATCCCGCAGCAGGAGGGGCTGCAAACGCACAGCCCGGGGATCCCAGCAGGAAAGAGCCAGCCCGGGCCGGGGAGGCGGCCGGAGCTCGGAGCTGGGGCTGCGTGAGCAGCTTCACCATGGGGAGAAGCCCCACAAGTGCTCAGAATGTGGGAAGGGCTTCAGGAGGAGATGGGACATGATCAGACACCGGAGAATCCACACGGGGGAACGGCCCTATGAGTGTGAGGAGTGTGGGAAGAGATTCATCCAGAACTCAGACCTGACTGTGCACCAGAGGAGCCACACTGGGGAGAAGCCCTACGAGTGTGATAAATGCAGGAAGAGGTTTGAGAGCAGCTCCAGCCTTCTGAAGCACTATCGCACTCACTGGGATGAGAGGCCCTTCTGCTGCCCCGACTGCGGGAAGGGCTTCAAGAAAAACTCCAACCTCGTCAGCCACCGGCGCATCCACACCGGGGAGAGACCCTACGAGTGTCCCGAGTGTGGGAAGAGCTTCTCACAGCGCTCTAACTTGACCAGACACCAACGGACTCTCCACTGAGAGAAGCCCTGCGAGTGCCTTGAGTGCAGGAAAAGCTTCGTGCTGGCTCCCTTGTGGCCTGGATATTCTTTGCATTTCTCTTTCTCCTTCCCAGACACCCAGTACTGGGGTAAAAATGAAGACATTGAACTAAGACATGCCTGCAGACACAGGGGGATCTTCCAGAGGATGTGGGGGACCCTGCGTTCCAACGAGTTCAGGTTTCCTTGGGGGTTGCTCAGGGCTTTGGGCTCCCCAGGTCCAGTGGCTCTGGCTGCACTGGGAGATGCTGACGGAGCTTCTGGGGCAGCTGATCAAGGACCCCCTGCCCTGACACCCTCCCCGTTTCCCCCTGACCCAGCTCCTGCTGTCCCCTGTCCAGGATCCTCCTCTCCCCACTGTCACTGCCCTTGCCCCCAGCCCATTCCTGTCTCACACCACTCCTGCCCCTGTCCCAGTTCAGATCCCATTCCCGGTATCATTCCCTGTCCTGTATTCTCTGCCTGGTTACTGTTCACATATTCCCAGTCCCATATTCCCTGTCCTGTTCCCCTTCTAGTATTCCTGATCCCAGTCCCATTCCCATATTTCCATTTCTATATTTCCAGTCACCTTCCCATAATCCCATTCCCAATCCTGTTACCCTATCCCTATGTCTGTTCCCTGTCCCATATTGTAAATCCCCATCCCATATTTTCTCCCGTTTCTATTTCCATATTTCCTGTTCTGTTCCCATATTCCCATTCCCTATTCCTGTTTTCATTCACATTCCAATGTCCCTTTCCCAGTCCCCACTCTCAGTCCCTGTCCCCATTCCTGGTTGTTGGAGAGTGGAACAGAGAAGCCTCTCTCACTCCCTCCGAAAGAGAACAGTATGCAAAAATTAAATTTAAAATATTTTGAGAAATTAAAATACAGGAAACCACACAGACATGAAATAGAGGTCTAAGTTTTAGTTTAAGGAATTAGAAATATTAAGTAGCATAGATATGAAGTAGAAGTTTAAATCTTAGTGTGAAGCACGTAGAAATGTGTTTTAAATACCATGAAAAGTAAAATCTGTGGAATCTCCTATAAAATAGTGGCTGCATTGAGTCAATAAAAACTTAGTTCTAGACAAAATAAAATTACAGTAGGAATATTTTATATATTCTTCACATAGAACAGATAGGCCATGTGCACAAGTTATATGTAGACTTTAGTATTAGGGAATTCTAGTAGGCTTAGGAGAAATTTGTCAGGTTCACGGTTTTGGCTCATTGGGTAATTTGTCAATAAAAATCCGTGTATTTGAGCCAGAGCTCTCTCTTGCTTCTCTCTCGTCGCTCTCCCTTCCTCCACCACCATCATCATCACCACTACCAGCACACGAGAGAAACATTTTTAAAAAAAGATAATTATCAAATTCAAAAGAATTATCTTTCATCTTTCTGCTGATGGCAGTTTCCCTAAAACTCTCCTTACTGCACTCAGAGGAAGCAACAAGTTTCCCCCTGCCCAGCACCCGGTCTTGTATTTCACACTGCAGTACAAATGCAGGTATCCTAACAGGACTGTGCAGTCCATGTGCAGTTTTTAAGGACATGCCCAAATGGATGATTGGCTGTATTTACACTGACCAGGACACAGCCATGTTCACTAAGTGTGTCTGACAAGGAAGAATTTTCTCTAGCATACATTTGGGAGGTTTTTATTACTTACATCCATTTTGTTCTTAGTGACAACAGAGCAATTGCTCAAATTTAAGTTTCTGTTTTCTTCATCTCCTTAATGCATGCAGCAGAAGAACCTGCATCCTTTAATGCAATGGGAAGCTTTTGACAGCCATGACAGAACTTAAAATTGGAGTGTGAGTAAACCAGACTGGATGTCAGTGTGACTCTCCTCAGTTTTGGCCATGCTAAATTGTATTAGAATCATATATTCTGACATCTGCACAGTCTAACTAAAACAGTGCAGAGCCCTTGGTGTTATGGGATTGCTGATGTAAAAGACCTTTGCTTCCACACCACTTTTCACAGCTGACTCACAGCTTTCTTTCAACTTCCTATCAATTCCTGCAATCGAATCTTAAGAGCAGATAGAACTCTGTTTCCTGCAATTTCTGTGTAGGATTCAGTAAATCATTTACAAACATATAATACCTGCAAAATCCCTACATAGAGCAGTGTAAAAAAATACTTTGGCATTTTCCTGTCTTCATAAACAAATGTAAATGTCAATACTAACCACTTCAAGCCATTTTTTTTGTTGCTGAGTTTTTAGAACTGAGCCACCAGCATTTTGACACAGTGTTCTCATTTTGTTCACTTTCAGAACCAGTGCTTATTTTTAGTCATCAGGGATTGTATTATCCAAAAGAAATAAAATGGCATGAATTGGCAATAAATGAAAAGAAATTCATTTAACAAAACACTCCATCAAGCTGCTGCATGTAAGACTCTCTGATTGTAAGAGCCTGAAATGAGGGATGCAGAACTCCAGATGGGCTCTTTAAAATGCTGCTTATTCTATCCAAATGATGCAGTAATTTATTTATCATTTAAAATGCTGTTTATTGTATCCATGTGATGCAGCAATTCACGGGCTGTGGGTGACAAGAGCCCAGCCCACAGCCTGACAGCCACATCTGTGGGTTCCTCTGAAAGCTTCCTCTAGTTCTGGTTACAATGCATTAAATAATTTTCATTACAGAGCATCCTAAGACATGACAACCAATCACTCCCTTCACTATCACCTGTAGCCTATCATACCTACTGACATTACAATATTCTTGTTACTATTTCCCAATCACAAAAAGTTAGTGTGTTTCAGTTTAAGCTAGAAGTTGTTTTTCAGTTTTCTTGCAGTGGAAAATCCTGAGATCTTTTCTCTACTTGCAACATGGTATTTTTGTTTGCCTGTGAAAATTCTTTTCCTTGGTAAAAACATCTTTTGTTTGAGGTGGATTTATCCTTTGCTCAGAGTCATAAAAGCCCCTTCCAACTCACTGCCCTTTGCCTTCTTAGTTACCCAGTAAGACGGGCTCAGCAATTCTTCTACATCAAAACTTGTTCTCATCTCTCTTCTTTCTTCAGATTGTACATTCAAAAATCTTTCTGTTATACACACACACATCTGTAAGACCTTCCTGTCAACTCCTCATCCTTCCTAACACATGGGGCTGTGCCCTATAGGGATGGCCTCCTGCCCTATAGGGGATAGGGTTCTGCCCTATAGGGAATGAGGCCCTACCCTATACGTGATGGGGGCTGTGCCCTATAGGGGATGGAGTCCTGCACTATAGGGCACAGCCCCTGCAGGAACAAACTGGACTTCTGGACAGCAGATCAATATGATTTTGCAGAAGCCAATTTATTGTTTATAATTCACCTTAATTATCCATTTCTAGAACCATCACCCATGTGGGGACACACTCTACAGTTGGTAATTTTAGGGTGTTGATCCACCCATTCAAACCCCCCAGAGTCAGTAATTGGTGGTCTCATGCAGTTTCACCACCTCCTGTTATCTTGAATCTTCTAATCTTGGTGTTCTGTATTTTCAACTTCTTCTCTCCCCATTTAGCATAGTTTATGTTCCAGCAGCCTTGGGGGGTTTCAAACAAGTTACCAAAAAATTCCTAAAAGTTTCTCATGCTGTGCACCTATTATAAACACAGGTCTAAACTAAGAAATGCACAAAAACAGCTGGCATGTGAAAGAAGCGTGTGAACAAACACCAAAATATGCAGAAAGAACTGAGCAGCAAAATACAGTGACTAAATATGGGTTTTGGCTGGTGCACACCACACAAGGTCCAGATTTGTATAGACATGTCCATCAGCATCTCAACCTTGTTCAGCATTACTACAATTCTGCTTCTTTTTTTGCACCAGCCAAATCGTCTTTGTTATCTTATCCTTATCATGTCTTATCTTATCCTAGCCTTACTTTATCGTATTCTTATCTTATCCTTATACTATCTTATCTTTTATGATATTCTTTATCTTATCGTATTATATCAATCATATCATATCATATTATATCATGTTCTATCTTACTTTATCAAGCGAATCACTAACTTTATTTATGGAAAAAACAATGTGCTAATAATGAACAAAAATATCCAAACCCCTTGGATTATATCTTTCAACCACCTAAGTATTCCCCACCCTTCTAACCACTCATCCAAACCCCAATCATCCACAGTTAACTTCCTCATATTATCTTGCAGCTGTTTGATCTTCTCATGAATGGATGCAGAATGCTCAGAAAGACACATCCAACACATCCAATCAAAATCCTCACACCCGTGCCCATGTGCTGATAGCAAAAAACCTATAGCAGCTCTATTCTGCAGTGTGGGGTGTCTAATGCTATTTACATCTGTAAGCATTTGTTTCAAAACAGTGGAAGTGATATTCAGCTGTTCATTCACTCAACATCTCAGCTTCTCAAGTGTAGTCAATGCCTGAGCAGCAGCAACACCTGGGGAAAGAACTGATGCTATTATTTGTGCCAGAGGACCCCAGAATTCCAAACGATTTTAAAAATTAGGCTCCAAATCCCCCATTTCTCTTTTAGCTCTTTAGCTGTGCCCTGCTCTCCAAAGGCTCTGATTCAACAACTCATGCGTGCCAGGAGCAAACATAGTTAACTTTCGGAGGATATTCGGGGGGAATTGGGGGGTTTTTGGGAGTTCTCAGGAGTGTTATAAATGGATATTTCGATATGTTAACTTTTCAACCCTTGGCCATATGCATTTGCCTCTCGCTTGGTGAAAGCTGCTGTGGGCCAGGGCCAGCACCGAGCTGGGCTGTGTGGGCCAGGCAATGTGGAGAGTCTTGGCTGATCTTGCTGTGTCCCTGGCCTCAGCAAAGGCTTGGAGGATTTGCCTCCCAAGGCATCCTGCTCATTGGCTCTTCCTGTGCACCTTGGAGAGAACAAGGACGGCATTTCTGGCAGCTGGGCATTAGCAGCCCTTCAAACGGGGGCGTGTTGTGGAGCAAGCCCAGCTGAGACACCCTGTGAGGAGCCAGCCCAGTGCTCCTTGCTCCTCCCTGCTGACACCAGATGGTTGATGTGGTTTTGGGATGAGCCCAGCTCCGTGACGGGGTGCTACGTGCACACGAGACAGCTGCCCCTGTCCCGCAGGGTCCCAGCAGTGCCTCGCAGTTGTCCTGCACACACATCAGGATGTGGCCAAGAGAGGTCCTGGAAGCTGAGGCAGCCGATTTGAAGCTTTTGCAGGTGCCTACAGGTCAAGGCCAATGGTGTTCCCTCAGGATGCAGCAGTCCTGAGGGTTCCCCCCAGAGCTGCCTGATGCCACGCACTCCTTGTGGCAGCAGTTGCTTTCCTGTGGAATGTTCTACCTCCACCAAGAGCAAAGAGGGAGCTGGAGAAAGAGCTTGCCAGGCTACGCTCGATCCTTTCCCAGCCGTCCTGATCCCTCCCTCCAGTCCTCAGACTGTGCCCATCCCTTTTGTTCCCCTTAGCTCATCCCTTTGCTTTGCTTTCCATCAATAAAGTTTGGCTTCTTCACTTTGCCTGCATCTCTGTGGAGCTCAACCGGGGCAAATCCAGAGCCCTGGGACACACAGGCCCCTCCTGCCGTTCTGTTCCACGCCGTGTTCTGTGCAGAGACTCAGAGGAACGAGGGCAGATCAGGTTGGAAAGGTCTCTGTGCTGAAGCTTCAGTTCCACAGCACTGTGAACTTCAAGGTCTTGCCTCAAGGCTGATGGCTGCTACCAGCTTGGCCCCATGCCACCCACTGTGGACGTGGCCAGGAACAGGACGGCAGAGGGGCCGGGCAGACACCCCGCAGTGGCCGTGCTCCATCCTCTGGGGCATCCCGGGGCTTTCCCTGCCTGGGGAGCGCAGGGCTGGCCTGTGTTCTCTGCACATGAACAGTTGATCTTATCCACAGGAAACAAAATCACCATCCCCGTTTCCAGATGTCACTTAGGAGGAGGCGTTTGGCGCAACAAAGGCAGCTGGGCTTCTCAGTGGTGGCAGCTTTGGTCTGGCAGAAATCTTGTGCCATGTGGAATTTTAGCTGGCAGAAACCCACTCCCAGCTAAGGCCCCTGAATATGAATGGTGGCTATTTTCCACAGGACATTAATCTCACCGTCCCAGTTTCCAGATGTCACTTAGGAGAAGGCATTTGACAGTCCAATGGCAGCCATGGTCCGAGGATATGGCAGCTTTGCTCTGGGAGAAATCCTGCACCATATGGACTTTGAGAGGGCGGTAGCCCAGTCCCAGCTACTGGACCCTGGTGGCTCTTTTCCATGTGAAACAAATCTAACCATCCCAGTTTCCTGATGTCAGTTCAGAGGAGGCTTTTGGCACACCAAATGCAGCCATGGTCCTAGGAGTTGGCAGCTTTGGTCTGGGACAAATCCTGTTACGTAGGGAATTTTAGCATAAACAAACCCATTCCCACTCCCAAAGGACCATAAAGAAGATCGGTGCCTTTTTCCACAGGAGAAAAACCTCAACATCCCCGTTTCCAGATGTCAGTTATGAGGAGGCATTTGGCACTCCAACAGCACCCAGGCTTCTCGGTGGTGGCAGCTTTGGTCTGGGAGAAATCCTGCACCCTATGAAATTTTAGCAGGTGGAAGCCCAGTCCCAGTTAGAGGCCCCTGGATATCAACGTTGGCTCTTTTTCATGGGAAACAAAAGTCATCATCCCAGTCTCCTGATGTCAGTTGAGAGGAAACATTTGGTGCAATAAAGGCAGCCACTATCCTAGGAGGTGGCTTCTTTACAGGGCACACACCCACAGAGTTTTCTCTCTTGAGGCTTCAGAGAGTGCAACCTCCTTTTATCCTTAACTCCTGGCCACACTTTGCCCTCTTCCCTTCCCCGTTGGCCAAGGTACTTGGAAGATACAGCCTTCCCAACCCGTGTACCCCATATTCCCCCTTGAATCTGCCATTTCCCCCCAAAGTGCAGAAGTTCAGCCTTGTGCAGACTCTTGTCTGGTTCAGGAGCCAAACTGTGTGGGCCCAGTAACAAACCTGTTGCCCAAAGCTAGTAGAAACTTTACAACCCGTTCAGAGACCCTAACAGCCATCCCTTCACCCATGAAGTGATTTGTAAAGACATTAGCACACATCTTTCCTCTCACATTGATGTTTCCTCTGCTGCTAACAGACTTTTAAAGACAGCCTTTGGCCTGACCTCTCTGCTGTTGTAGTCCCATGCACAGAGGTTGTTGTCTCTTCCCCCTTCCATGGGCAGGCCAGTGTTCAGCCATCTCCAGGACAGCAGGGCCCCACCCCACAGCACTGCAATGCAGGAAGGCAAAAACCATCACTCCAAATGTCCCCCATTCTTCTTCTTCCCAGGCATGTGGCTCTGCCATTGGGGTTTGCTGCTAGTTGCCACAGGAAAAAGAAGAGCACTGTGATACTGTGGGGCTCAATGGAACCAAACATCCATTGTGACACTACAGAGCCTCACAGCACCCAGAGACCATGGTGACACAACAGGGCCTTGTGGAACCAAGGAGTCCAAAGGCCTACAACAGATCTTGCATGGCTCTGCCTTGGGAAGAGAAACCTCCTTGGCACACTGTCCAAGTTTAGGACAAATTTGGGGAAAAAGACCTCCAAAGGGCCCCCTCCCCCCCTTACAATTTCTTCCTTCACCAAGCTTGGAAAGAATTTTCTTCAGGGGAAAGTGGAAAAAACTTTTTATTAACAAAAATACAAAAGAAACATTTCCCAGCACAGACCCAGTTGAGATAAACTCGGCTGATCTTCACCAGGAAGGGTGGCACAGCTTCTTTGGCAGACTTCCAGAGGTGGTCTCCGAAGTTCAGATCTGTGTCCTCTGGAGCCGGTGCAAATCTTAGGGATGAGGAGGAGGAGGGAGAGGGAAAGGGGCAGCTTAAGCAGCCGGGGGGAAAGCAGCTAAGGCAGCGGAGGTGGGGGCAGGGGGGGGGCAGCAGCAGCAGAAGCAGCAGCAGAAGCAGTGAGCAGCAGCTAAAGCAACAGCTAAAAGCTAAAGCAGCAAAAGCAGCAAAAGCAGAAAATACCCGCCTAGATAAAACAACCTGGGGAAGGGGCCGGCAGCTCCATGGTGGGGGGTAGGGAGAGGAGCTAGTCAAAACATAACCCATAACATTCTACCCCTTATCCCATATTGTGATCATTGACACACGATTGGGATACACACTCACTAAGCACAATATGAAAACTTCCTCTGACTTGCTCAAAACTTCAACACTTACACATTTCCTCCTTCTCACTTGCTCAGGCCTTTGTCACTTACACATTTCCTTCTATTCATAAAATCTAACATACAATGGTGGTGACACTCAACAATATTTGTGTATAATTCATCCTATAGTCAGATCTCCCTGAGGTACACAGCGGGTTGTTCCATCCTTCTGCATTATCCACCAAGTACATCCTGGTTCTTGAGCAAAGGCAATCCCACAAATGGGTTTGCCTGTACTTGAGGCAGGATGAATCCATACTGTCTTCCCTAGCAACCCTCTGACATGGGCCACTGGGACTTTGTCTCCATCTATTACATTAAGGCCCTCAGACTGGGTGGGACCTGCTCGGTTGGTGGAATCTCAAGTGTTAACTAACCAAGTGGCTTTTGCCAGGTGCTGCTCCCAGTTCTTGAGAGATCCCCCACCCAATGCCTTCAAGGTGGTCTTCAACAATCCATTATACCTCTCCACTTCACCTGCTGCTGGTGCATGGTAAGGGATATGGTACACCCACTCAATACCATGTTCCCTAGACCAGGTGTTGACAAGGTTATTCTTCAAATGAGTCCCATTGTCTGACTCGATCCCCTCAGGGGTACCATGCCTCCAAAGGACCTGCTTTTCCAGACCCAGGATGGTGTTGCGGGCAGTAGCATAGGACACAGGGTAAGTCTCCAACCATACAGTGGTGGCTTCCACCATGGTCAGCACGTAACGTTTTCCCTGGCGTGTCTGAGGCAGTGTGATATAGTCAATCTGCCAGGCCTCCCCATACTTGTACTTGGACCTCCATCCACCATACCAGAGGGGCTTCACTCGCTTGGCCTGCTTGATGGCAGCGCAAGTGTCACAGTCATGGATAACTTGAGTAATGCTGTCCATGGTAAGATCCACCCCTCGGTCTCGTGCCCACTTATAGGTGGCATCCCTACCCTGATGGCCTGAGGCATCATGGGCCCATAGAGCCAGGAACAACTCTCCCTTATGTTCCCAATCCAAATCTATTTCTAACCCCCCTATCTTTGCAGCCTGATCTACTTGCTGGTTGTTTTGATGTTCTTCATTAGCTCTGCTTCTGGGGACATGGGCATCTACATGGCGAACCTTTACAAGTAGTTTTTCTACCCGAGTGGCAATGTCTTTCCACTCATCAGCAGCCCAAATTTGTCTTCCTCTATGCTGCCAGTTCGCCTCTTTCCATTTCTTCAGCCACCCCCACAGAGCATTGGCTACCATCCAGGAATCAGTATACAAATAGAGCTTTGGCCACCTTTCTCTTTCAGCGATATTTAAGGCCAGATGGACGGCTTTAAGTTCAGCGAATTGACTAGATCCTTCTTCTCCTTCAGTAGCCTCTGCAACCTGTCGTGTAGGGCTCCATACAGCTGCTTTCCATCTCTGATTCGTCCCTACGACGTGACAGGAGCCATCAGTGAATAAAGCATAGCATGCTTCCTCTGCTGGCAACTGGTTGTAGGTTGGAGCTTCTTCAGCCCGTGTCGCTGGTTCTTGTTCCTCATCTGCGACACCAAAACTTTCACCTTCTGGCCAGTTTGTAATTATTTCCAAAATCCCAGGGCGATTTAGTTTTCCAATCTGGGAGCGCTGAGTGATAAGGGCAATCCACTTGCTCCATGTGGCACTGGTGGCATGGTGGGTGGAGGGAACCTTTCTGCTGAACATCCACCCCAACACTGGCAGTCGGGGTGCCAGGAGAAGCTGTGCTTCCGTACCAATCGCTTCTGAAGCAGCTTGGACTCCCTCATAGGCAGCCAGGATTTCCTTCTCTGGGGGAGTGTAATTACCTTCAGACCCTCTGTAACTTCTGCTCCAAAATCCCAGGGGTCGGCCTCGGGTCTCGCCAGGCAACTTCTGCCACAGGTTCCAAGAAAAACCATGGCTCCCAGCTGCTGAGTAAAGTACGTTCTTCACATCTGGTCCCCTCCTGACTGGGCCAAGGGCTACTGCATGGGCGATCTCCTGTTTGATTTGGGCGAAGGCTTGCTGCTGTTCAGGGCCCCATTGGAAATTGTTCTTCTTGCGAGTGACCAGGTAGAGAGGGCTCACAATCTGACTGTACTCAGGGATATGCATTCTCCAAAAGCTGATAGCACCTAGGAAAGCTTGTTTTTCTTTCTTGTTAGTAGGTGGGGACATAGCTGTAATCCTGTTAATAACATCAGTAGGAATCTGATGCCGTCCATCTTGCCACTTCACTCCCAGGAACTGAATCTCCCAAGCAGGTCCCTTAACTTTACTCTTCTTGATGGCGAAGCCGGCTTCCAGGAGAATTTGAATAATTTTTTCTCCTTTCTCAAACACTTCCGCTGCTGTGTTTCCCCATACGATGATATCATCAATATATTGTAGATGTTCCAGGGCTTCACCCTTTTCCAGTGCAGCCTGGATCAGTCCATGACAGATGGTAGGACTGTGCTTCCACCCTTGGGGTAGTCGGTTCCAGGTGTACTGCACACCCCTCCAGGTGAAAGCAAACTGAGGCCTGCACTCTGCTGCCAAAGGAATGGAGAAGAATGCATTTGCTATGTCAATGGTGGCATACCACCTTGCTGCCTTGGACTCCAACTCATACTGGAGTTCCAGCATGTCTGGTACGGCAGCGCTCAGCAGTGGAGTCACTTCATTCAATGCACGATAGTCCACAGTCAGTCTCCATTCTCCATCAGATTTACGCACAGGCCAAAAGGGGCTGTTAAAGGGTGAGTGGGTTTTGCTGACCACCCCTTGGCTCTCTAGCTCTCAGATCATCTTATGAATAGGAATCACAGTATCTCGCGTTGTTCTGTACTGCCAGCAGTGAACTATTGAAGTGGCAATTGGTACTCGTTGTTCTTCTCCCTGCAGAAGTCCTACTGTAATTGGATTTTCAGATAATCCAGGCAAGGTGTTCAATGCGGATGCGCTCTGCCATCATAGTTGCTATTCCAAATGCCCATCTTAGTCCTTTTGGGTCCTTAAAATATCCACTCCAAAGGTAATCTATGCCCAAAATACATGGGGCCTCTGGACCAGTCACAATAAGATGTTTCTTCCAATCCTTTCCAGTTAAACTCATTTCCGCTTTCACCAGGGTGAAGTACTGCGATCCACCTGTCACACCAGCAAGTGAAACAGATTCTACTCCCACGTGTCTTGATGGAAGTATCGTACACTGTGCACCTGTATCCACTAAAGCTTTATATTTCCGTGGTTTCGAAGTGCCAGGCCATCCAATCCACATGGTCCAAAAAACACGGTTCTCCCTTGCCTCACCCTGGATAGAGGCAGGGCCCCTCTAAGCCTGTTTCTCCTTCTTTTCTGAAGCATACATCTTAGAAGATCCCTCAAGAGGGTCAGACATGTCATTATCAGTATCACGTTCGGCACTTTGGCTGCGAGAAACAGGAGCGGCTTTCCTTTCGGTGGAACTTCCTCTTTCAATCTTTCCTTCCTTCAAATCCTGCGCTCGTTTTGCCAGAGCAGCCGTAGGCTTCCCATCCCATCTTCTCATGTTCTCTCCAGAATCCCGCAAGAAAAACCACAACTCAGCTTGGGGAGTGTACCTCCTCTCCCAACTGGGGGAACGTCTGCGTTGGGTACCAGGGTTTCTAGTCTGTACAGCTGAAATTTGGAGGAGGTCCTCCTTAATCTCTTCCCTGAGTCTCCGATGATTTTTCTCTATTTTATCTTCTAAGTCTTGCAAGCGTTTTCACAGCTGCAATTGTATCATGAGTCGTGCCATGTACTGCATCTGCATAAGCACGAAGCTTCTTTGCCATATCGAGTACTGTCTCATACACCTAATCTCTCTTCATTATCACTAGGGCAGACACATATTCAGGTGTTCAAGCCACACGAGTTTTCTCCACATCACCGGTGTGCATGGTACCAGGTCTGGATTTCTAGTTGCTATGTCATCCGAAAAAATAATTTCTGCTACTGCCATTTCCCTGAGGCATTGGACCCCCTGCTCTATGGTTTTCCATCGGGTCTGCTGCATATACAGGTCATCTGCACACAGATATCTTTGTGCCACGCTATCCAGGACCCGTGCCCAGAGGCTTTGAGGGTTAGCCCCCCTCCATCATGTCTTGGTCTATAACAGGATCGTGGGACAGAGAACCCAAATGTCTCGCTTCCATGCCATCCAAAACTGTGGCCTCACCTGCCGCATCCCAGAGACAAACTAGCCAGCTGATTATAGGTTCATCAGGTTGCTGGGTGTAATCTTTTCTTAAACCACGAAGATTCTTTAGGGAAAGGGACTCATTATTGGTCTCTGCTCTCCCACTAGTTGTTTTGACTCCTGATTTTACATCAGGAGGTGTTGAGGGTCCCTCTCCAGCATCATCATCGTCATCATCATCATCATCATCATCATCATCATCATCATCATCATCCACTGGCCGATCGGTCTTCTTGGTTCACTTCCCACTTCTGGTACTGGTAGCCACAGCCATTGGTTGGGGCTTATTATCCAGTTTAGCTGCTGGGTTTAGGCCTAGGGGGTTGGCAGCAAACTGAGTAACTGGGATAGGAGACAATTTATCTCCCTGTTGCCTCCCCTCTGTCTTCTGCTCTATAGTGCCTAGCAGGGTGCGATATGCATGTGCCAGGGCCCAGCTCACTGTAATAATCCTTTTCTCTTTAGAACCATCCTGGCACTTCCTCTTTAAGTATCTTGCAACCTCGATTGGATATTGAATCTGTTCAGGTGGGAATTCCCAAATTATGGGGTCAGAAAATTCCTTTAAAATCGGACCCATTTTCTCCCATTTGCCATTCCACTCAAGATTCCTCCTGCTTAGCTTGACTCCTAAATCAGGAGTCTTCCCAGCCCCTTTAGAAATCTCAGCCTTTATTCTGTATAAACTGCAGACGGTGTAACAAAGACCTACTAAATTATTTGCAGAAAGATGATTTCTTTAATATTCAGGGAGATCTGAATGTTTTCTAATAAAGATGTAACTGATTCAGAGGAGAGGAAAGGAAATAAAGGCAGGAAATCCTCTTTGCCTGCTTCTCCTCTAATAAATAACACAAACCATGATTTATACATTCCTGAAGCAGATTCCAACATTCTTATAAATCTCCTGTATGCCATTACCACCAAGCCTAGCCCGATGAGTATTTTTGTTAATACCCCTTTAATACAAAAACTACGTATTAAAGACAACACCGGAGCTATCTCTGGATAAGTAAACAAACCCAAGGACCACAACGGTATTAACACTTCAAAGAAACCTAACAACCACACATACAGGCAGGCTCCCACAACAAAAGACATTATGGATTTAATAGACATACCAATACCAACAGTTGAAAACAAAATATTATTAGAATAAAGTTTTTTCCACTTTTTCTGCTTTCCCCGTACGGGCCATCAAAATAATTTTTCCAAGTTTAGGACAAATTCAGGGAAAAAGACCTCCAAAGGGCCCCCCCCGCCTTACACTTCCTTCCTTCATCGGGCTAGGAAAGAATTTTTCTTCAGGAGAAAGTGGAAAACAATTTTTATTAACAAAAATACGAAAGAAACACTTCTCAGCACAGACCCAGATGAGACGAACCCGGCTGATCCTCTCCAGGAAGGGCGGCAAAGCCTCCCAGGCAGACCTCCAGCAGTGGTTCCCGAAGTCCAGATCCGCGTTCTCCGGAGCTGGTGCAAATCCCAGGGACGGGGAGAAGGACAGAGGGGGAGGGGCAGCTGGGAGCAAGCCAAAGCAGCCGGGGGGCAGCTAAAGTGATGGCAGCAGCGAGCAGCAGCCAAACCGCAGCAGCAGCAGCCGGCCAGACAAAAACAGCAGACCAGATAAAACAGCCCGGAGGAGGGGCCGGCAGCTGCATGGTGGGGGGAGGGGGGGGCGCAAGAAGAGGAGCTAGTCAAAACATCAACCCATAACAGAACCAAGGGGTGATTTAGACACCCAGGAACCTAATGAAACCAAGGGTTCCTTGTGACACATGGAGGCTCATAGAACCAAGGGGGCTTTGTAACACCATGGGGGCTCGTAGAACCAAGGGGCCATTTAATCATCATGGGACCTCATGGAACCAATGGGCCAAATTGACACATTTTGCCTCATAGAACCAAGGTGTCATTGTGACACCCAGATGGCTCATGGCACCAAGGGGCTAATTTGAACACTACGGGAGCTCGTAGAACCAAGAACCAATTTGAACACCATGGGGCCTAAAAGAACCAAGAAGCCATGGTGACACTGTGGGTCCTAACACAACTGAGGGGAGCTTGTAACCCCATGGGGCATAATGGGACCAAGGGGCTTTCGTGAAACCATGGGGTCTCATGGCACCAAGGGGCCATTTTGAACACCATGGGGCCTAATACAGCAAAGGGGCTTTTGTGCCACCATGAGTTCTCTGAGAATCAAGGCACAATTGTGACACCATGGGTCCTCATGGAACCCAGAGTGCATTTGACACCATGGGGCCTCATAGAACCAAGGGTCCATTGTGGCACATGGCAATCATGGAACCAAGGGGCCATGGTAACAGCATGAGACCTCAGCGAATCACAGATCCACTGTGACACCATGTGGCCTATCTGAATAGAGGGACCATTGTGACAACATGGGTCCTAACAGAA
Source organism: Erithacus rubecula (assembly GCF_903797595.1). Taxonomy (NCBI): domain Eukaryota; kingdom Metazoa; phylum Chordata; class Aves; order Passeriformes; family Muscicapidae; genus Erithacus; species Erithacus rubecula. The sequence continues at coordinate 147,083 of NW_027636150.1, forward strand.
CCAAGGGGAACTTGTAACACCATGAGGCCAAACAGAACTAATGGGCCATTGTAACTCCATCGGGCCTTATGGAACCAAGGGTCCATCATGACACAATGAGTCCTAACAAAACCAAGGGAAAACGGTGACACCATATGTCCTAAAAGAACCAAGGGTCTATTGGGAGTACCATAGGGCCTAAGGAAACCCAGTAGCCATCGTGACCCCATTGTGCTGTATGAAACCAATGGGCCATTTTGTTATGATGGGGCCTAATAGAACCATGTGGCAAATGGGACACCAATGTGCTGCCTGGAACCAATGTTCCATTGTGACACCATGGGGCCTAACAGAATGAATGGGCCATTCTGACAACACGGGCCTCATAGAACCAAGATACCATTGTGACCCGATGGGACCTCATAGAACCAATGAGCCGTTGTGACACCATGGGACTTCATGGAACCAAGGGGCCATCATGACATGATGGGGCCTCAGTGAACCAAGGGGCCATTGTGACACCATGGGATCTCATAGAACCAAAGGTGTATTGTGACACCAGTGGGCCTAACAGGACCAAGTGTCCATTGTGACATATGAGGGCTCATAGAACTCAGGGGCCATTATAACACCATGGGACCTCACAGAACCATGGGTCCATTGTGACACCATGTGGCATATCTGATCTAAGTGGTCATTGTTGCAACATGGACTCAAACAGAATCAAGGTCCATTGTGACACCAAGTAGCCTCATGGCACCAAAGGGTCACTTTGAACACCATACGAGCTCACAGAACCAAGGGGCAATTACAAAAACCATGGGGCCTAACAGAACCAAGGTGCCATAGTTACACCATGGGTCTTAACAGATGGGAAATTGCAAAACCATGGGACATAAAAGAAGCAAGGGGTTTGGGTCACACCATAGAGCCTAACAGACAAAGGGGCCATTTCCACACCATGGTGTCCACCAGAATCAAGGGGCCATTATGACATCATGGGGCCTCCCAGAACCAAGGGACCTTTGTGACACCATGGAGCCTGACTGGAACACGGTGCCATTGTGACACCGTAGGGCCTCATGGCACTGACGTGCCATTTTGAACACTATAGGGTCTAAAAGAACCAAGGGGACCATTTTATGCCCTGGGGCATAATGGCATAAGGGTATATTGTGACACCATTGGGCCTAACAGAACGATGGGGCTGTTGTGACACTATGGGAGCTCATTACACCGAGGGGCCATTGTAAAAACATGGGACCTCATGGAACCAAGGGTCCATTGTGACACCATGTGGCCAGTGTGAACCGAGGGGCTGTTCTGACAACATGGCTCCTAAGAGAACCAGGGGAAAATTGTGACACTATGGGGCCCAAGGAATCCAACCGGCATTTGCAATGCCATAGTGCTTAACAGTACGAAGGGGCCTCACGGAACAAAGGGGCCATTGTGACACCACAGGGCCTCATAGCACCAAGGGACCATTTTGAACACCATGGGAGCTCATAGAACAACCGGGCCAATTTAAACACCATACGGACAAATAGAAACAAGGGGACATTTTGACACCATGGAACCTCGTAAAACCAAAATGCCCTTGTGACACCAATGGACCACAAAAACCAAAATGGAATTGTGACACTGTCGGGCCTATGAGAACCAAGGAGCCATTGTGACACCATGGGTCCTAAGAGAAAAAAGTGGTGGTTGTGGCACCATGGGGCCTAACAGAACCAAGTGGCTGTTGTGACACCATTATGTTGCATGGTACCAGTGGTCCTTTTGGCACCATGGGGTCTGACAGAACTAAGGAATCATAATCACACCATGGTGTCCACCAGAACCCAAGGCCCATTGTGACACCATGTGACTTCATGGAACCAAGGGTCCATTGTGACACCATAGGTCTTCAGAAAACCAAGGAGTCATTGTGACACTTGGGGCCTAATAGACCCAAGGGTGTATTGTGACACCATGGGACCTAACAGAGCCAAAGGGCCATTGTGACACCATGAAGGCTCATAGAACCAATGGTCCATTGAGACACCATGGGATCTCATGGTATCAAAAGGTCATTGTGACACCATGGGGCCTCATAGATCCCAGGTTCCATTGCGTCACTATGGCACTTCATGGAACCAAGCGGCCATTTTGACATCATGGAGCCTCATGGAACAATGTTCTATGATGACACCATGGGGCCATACAGAACCAAGGTGCCATTGTGACACCTTGGAACTTAAAAAACTGAGGAGCCATTTTGACATCATGGGCCTCATAAAACCAAGCGGCCAATGTGACATCATGGGACCTCACAGAATCATGGGTCCTTTGTGGCACCATCTGGTATGTCTGATCAAATTGGTCATTTTGACAACATGGACCCAAACAGAACCAAAGTGCTATTGTGACATGAAGCGGGCTCATGGAACCGATGGCCCATTTTGAACACCATGGGAGATCATAGAACCAAGGGGCAATTATTAACACCTTGGGGCCTAATAGAATGAAGGGGCCATGGTGACACCGCGGGGTCTCATAGAATTAAGGTTGTGTTGTGACACCATGGTGCCTAACAGAGCCAAAGTCCATTGTGACACATGGGGGCTCATAGAAGCAAGGGGCCCTTGTAACACCTAGAAACACATAGAACCTCATGGAATCAAGTGGCCATTGTGACACTTTGGTGCCTCATAGAACCAAGGGGCCATTCTGGAACCATGGGGCCTCTGAGAACCAAGGGGTGATGTAGACACCATGGAAACTAATGAAACCAAGGGCCATTGTTACACCATGAGGTCTAAGGGAAGCAAGGGGCCATGGTGTTACCTTGAGGCCTAAAAAAATCATGGGGCCATTTTGACATTATGGAGTCTCATGGAACCAAAATGCCATTGTGACACCAAAGGACCACAGAAACCAAAGGGGAATTGGTACATCCCGGGGCCTAAGAGAACCAAGGGACCATTGTAAAACCATGAGGCCTAACAGAACTCAGTGGCCATTGTGACATCATGGGCCCTAACAGAACCAAGGGGCCATTCTGACACCATAGGACCCAACGGAACCAAGGATGCTACTGAGGAACCTCGTGTGAACATTAATTAAACCAAGAATCTGCTCCAGTTGAGCTCCTCTCCCCAGGTGTCCTGGGGTGACATTACGATGCTTTGTATCCCCAATTGTGTGTGCTGTTCATTTCTGGAATTATGTTCAGTGCTTTCAGAATTGACTCTGAAAGTGAAGGTTTGTTTTGTCTAGTTAGCGGGTGCCGCACCACCATTGTCTGGGCTTAGGGAGGCTCACTGGCTTTGCTTTCACTTTGCTGGCTTGGCTGCTGCTTTGCTTGCTTTGATTTTGCTTTTTCCTACTAGTTTGTTTAGCTATGCTGTTCAATTTCCTTCTCTGGACTGTTGTCTTTGCTTTCCTTCTTCTCTTTTCCTGAATACCATCTGAACCTGTTCTGGACCAGAACCTAGGAACATTGAGGAGCCCCTGGAGTCTGCATTTTCATGATAAGCATTCAGCCCTCCCCGGCACCAGAGACTTTCTGAGTTTGTTCATCCTCTCAGACTGGTGAAAGAGTTTCTTTTCTCATCTGTGGCTGTTTTTTCTTGTGTTGGGGAGTGGGGTTTTTTTGTTTGCTAAATAAACAGTTTTTTTCCACTTTTCCTCTGAGGAAATTCTTCCTGAACACGGTGGTGGGGGTCTGGTTTTTTTGGGGGGGGCCTCCTTCCAGAGGTTTTCTTCTTAATTTGTCCTAAATAAGGACACCAGGGTTCTACAGGTCCTGCAGGATCCTGCTCCATCCCAGGCTTTCTGTTTGGTCATAGCCTCCTTTGGGAATGGATCTACTGCAGAGCAGGATCCAGCACAGGATGCAGGTGAATCCCTGCTCCATTCTGGGTCTCCATGGACTGCAAGTGGATCTCTGCTCCCTCATGAGGTACCTGAGCTAATCCCCCTCCCCATGTGTTGCTGCATGATTAGGGCAGGGGAAATTTGGGAGGACCAGAACTCCTGTTTCCTCCAGTTACATGGTTGTGAATACTGAGTTTTCGGAGTAGCTACTGCCCATTCTGGTGTTGTGTCACCAACTGAACCATCCAGCTGTTCAATATTAGGTCAGGCTCCCATATTGACAGAATCTTTTCTTGATTCCCTCTGGCTCTCATCCATAATTTCCTATATACTTGACCTAAGCATTCTTTTTCCAGGAACAATCTTAAAATGTTGGAAATAAGATTTTAAAGTTTTAGAATATAATAAAATATATATAAAACAAGTAGAACTTTTAGAACAAAAGTTTGTCCTTTTGGCCTTCTTCTTCATAAGTCTAAGTAATATTTCATAATTAAATAAAAAGTCTGCATTACAAGCCACAAATTGTTAGTTATTAAGTTAAAAGTAAAAATAATTTAAGCATAATTTCTTAATTAAGCAATTTATCTTTAAAATCCCTGTAAAAAAAAGTCTTCATTTTAAATTGTTTAACTTAAAGTACTGTAAAACTCACCTTTGGTAAAACTATAATAGAAATAAAAAGTAATAAACATCTAAATCCAAACAAAAAACTAAAACCTTGCACATTTAATCCCAACCCTAACAAAAAATCCCCCCACAGCATTAATTCATCATCCAAACATTGGGCAAGTCTTTGCAATCTTTGGGCCTAGATATTGGATTGAGTCCCATCAATGTTGGGATACCCAGACTCCATCCTTCATGCTGGAGTGCAGGATGACATCACATGTACACGGTGTTAGGCATTGCCATTCCTTGACAGTTGATCAAATCTGGAGGTCAGGGATTCAAGGAGCCCTGCTTTTGCATCCGTTTGCATCTGCCAAGTATCTTAGTCTAGGGATGGTGTATATGTTTTGGGTTATGTCAGTTTTCTGAAGAGGTTTTCATGTGAAGATGTATGCTCTGACACACCTTACTCACCAAGCTGGTGACATGGCAGTCCACTTCCCTTTGTTGCAGAGCACGTAGAAAGTGCTGGTGGTCAAAAGCCTTAGCCAATATCCATGAATACAACAGCCAGCAGCCTGTGTTCTCTTCTGGCAGATCAAATTATTGTTTGCTGGAGTATCAATTTTTCAGAGCATCCCGCTGCTTCATAAAGCCTCTTTGCCTTGGCTTGAGGGAGCATGCCTCAGTTAACCTTGCTGATCTTATTCTGGAGAACAGTCTTAACAAGATGGAATCAATCGTGATCATTCATGGCTTTTTATAAATAGATACGATAATAGATTTCTTTTCCAGGTTAAGTATAGGTGGCCCATCCACCTGGGCCAAATTGGTAAATTTATCTCAAATATGGGCAGTGGCCAACAAAGTATGATTGAAAGAATTGTATTGCTCCCACATGTCCTACCCACTGTCCAGTGATGCTGTTCAGCCTTATTTTTTATTTTCATGAACAGAACAATCCATCGAGCTTTGTCCACAAAAGTATGTACCATACCAATGGAGAAGAGCAGTGCTCTGGATGCTCTGGGCCCAGACTGTCTTCTCTTGCCTCATCTTAGAGAGACCTAGGGCCAACAGCAGAAGAGTTCTTCTCACACCACTTTCCTCGTGCTCCTATAGGAAATCCCAGAAATTCAATGTCTGATGCATTTGTAAGATCTTGAGTTACTCTGTTGAAGGCATTGGTATTTCCTGACCTTCTCATTGGCAGCAACTTTCAAGGAGGAGTTGGAGTGCTTGTATCTGACTGTCATGTTCACCATGAATGCCTTTCCTCCTTCAACAAATATCAAATCTGGCTTGTATAACTTGTTGTGATCGTCTCTTGAAATACAGTCCAGTTCTTCTTTTTAGCAGCTCACAGATGTGTCTCTTTGTGCCTTTATTCCTGGTGTTTTGAGTAATTGGACAGTTCCCTATGATATGGGCTGATGTTTCATTATCAGCACCACAATATTATCAAGTTTCCACAAGTACCCCTGGCCAGGATCTCTCTCGTGGGGCAGACATTGACTCTCAACTGCAGTGCAGTTACCAATTTTCTATGAGGTGTGCTTCTGTACCTGGTTATCCTCCAATTACTGATATTATCATTTTTAAACTTCTCAATACCGTGGCCTTGGCATAAGAGTAATGATATGATATGATATGATATGATATGATATGATATGATATGATATGATATGATATACATCATATGCTTTGGAATACTTGGCCAATTCCTCCCAGTTTCCACCAAAGTAGTTTACATGTTCCAAGAACTGTTTAGCATGGCTCCTCCTCGGGTTTGCCTTTTTAGAGCCTGCACATTTCTTGGCTGTGGCTTTAGTCTGTTCTTATTATCACCTCCAGCCTGGGCTTCGGTCCATACTTGGTGCTGATAGTAGCAGGGGACTTCATCACCTCTCCATTGGAATCCCAACCAAGCAGGCAGTTCAATTCCCACAAGCATGACTATATCAGCTATTTCACTACTATGTTTAAGTTTAGTTAATAGCAGAAATAAAAACTATATTTTTATAGCAAAATTGCTATAACATTATACATACAGTCATGCATTTTAATATTTGCAAAAAAACAATATTATAATGTGGATTTATATCATGCTGGACATTTTCCAGCCCATTCCCAGCTCAAAGCAGAGGGAAGAAGAAAAGGAAAGAGCAGCCCTGACAGAATCCCAGAAAGATGGTGATGAGAAGGGGCCCAGCAGGGTGAGACACCTCAAGCCCAGTGAAGGTGCAAATGAGACCACTAGGAGCTACAACCTACGAATTTGATTGAACATGGATTTGACTGAACTGGAAATGTGAGGTAGAGAAATAGGAAAGAGAGAAAAAGAAAGAGGGAAGAGTTGAGGCTGGGACTGGGCAGCTGCTGGGAAGAGCCACAGAGCACAGAGCTATTCACCAGCACGGCCAGAGCCCAAACTGAACAATTTGCTCAGTGGTGAACTCCACAGAGAGTGGCATGAAAAATGTGTTCCTCTTTGTGTTGATTTAAAAAGGTGTAATACAAGAAAATAAGAGACAAATAGTAAAGTAAAAGGTTATAATGGTTGGGAGATTTGGTATTTGGTTAAGAATACACTTTGTTTTGAGGTATATTTCTTGAATTTATTAGCATTCTTGTATGTTATAGACTTATTGTATAGTTTCGAACTGTTTTATAAATTATATTTTATAATTTAGGATTTGTTTTAAAGGTTATTTTATGAGTTTCGGTTTTTAAGAGCATTTGTGGGTTTTGTTGTGCTTTTAATTTAGTTTTTTTAATAAGTTTTGATTTGTGGCTTTTAGTTTTTAGAGACAGTAGGTGTTGGTAACTGGTATATTAGCAATAGGTGTTTCTATTGAGTGTTATTTAATTAAGTAAGTAGTTTCTTTATTACAAATACTCTTTATTAACCTATGTACTTTTAAAGAAAACTATATTTTAAAAATTATTTCAACACTACACATACAGTATTTATCTGAATATCCAGGAGAAGCCAATGCCATAACATGTATTTGTAGCAGCGGCAGAGCCGCAGCGCCCAGCGCTCCCCACTCCCACCCCACCTGCGCCACCCCCTCGCATCCAGCGACCCCCGGGAGCGGAACTGGGGCTCGGGGGGAGGGGACGGCACGGACGGATCTGCACTGGGGGGCCCCGAGCCCCCTGCCCAGCCCTGTGAAGCGCGGAAAAACTCTCTATACCACACAAAATAAGGTATAAGAGTAGGAATGTATTTATTCAGCGCTGAGGGGGATAGCTCCTCCAAAACCACGCACACCTTTGGCGACCTGCACCTCTCTTTTTATTCTCTACAAACTAGAATTGCACAATACACCTAATACATATTCATTGCCTGTCCCCGATTCATATTAAAATTAGCTACACGCCTCTTTCTGCTCCACACTGCTCCTTGGGAAAAAGTAAACAGTCTTCCTCTCAGTTGAACTTTTCATCTTGTCTCCTTGCACATATTCTTTTTACTCCTTTGCCCATCTTCTGGACTTTGATACCAGTTTTCCTGGGTTCAGGGATCTGGAGAATCCCCCTTATCCTGTGGTGCCTTTGTCCTTGCATCCTGTTCGCCCACCCCAGCTCTTTATCTTATCCTGCAGCCTTGCTCTCCCCTGTTCTTGTAAGCACCGTAAATTCCAGCAAACATAGGGTTTTGTCAGCCCCCTTCTAGTCCAAGCATTTCTCGATGCTCGATTCCTAACTCTCAGTTGCTCTGTCTCCCCTGCAGGCTCAGGGGGTGCTGCCCCCTCCCCAACAGCCGCTGCTGCGGCGGCCGTGGGGCACAGGGGGTGGCAAAGGGGGGTCCGGGATGCGAGCGGGGGAGCAGCGGGAGGAAGAGGAGAGAGGGGAAGGGGAGGAGAGAGGAAAGGGAGGAGCAGGAGCAGGAGGAGCAGGAGAGGAGAAGCGGGCGCAGGCGGAGAATCGCGGTGCTGCAGGGCGAGCCCGCTGAGCCCGCAGCTCCGCTGGCCCCGGCAGCATCGCATTCCTGCATCCCGCGGGTGAGCGCGGAGGGGAAGCTCGGCCCGGGGCTATCGCGGCAGCTCCGGCACGGCTGGTTGGGTTTCGGATTCTTGGGGGATGGGGGGTGGGGTTTGTGCCTCGCAGATTCGGGAATCGAGTCCCAAATGTATTTGGGTGTCCCTGGGAGAGGTATTGTTTTATTGATGTGAGGAGGGGATGTTTCTGGCTCTTGCAGGAATCCAAAGCTGAGCCGTAAATACTCCTTGGGGGGATTTGGAGGGGCCCACGTGGCGATGGCCCGGTCCCGGCGGGGCGGGACATCGGTTTTGGGGATTCCCGGGAGAGGCGGGGGATGAAAGGCGGGAGCCCCGGCGTGGGGAGAGGGGCGACAGCAGAGCTGGGGGACCCCCGGCAGCCTGGAGGGGAGGTGGAGCCGGGAGATGAGTGGGGTGCGGGCCCCCGAGCCTGGAAGGGCTTGGCAGGGAACGGGGGAAAGCCCTGAGTGCCTGGAGTGGGGGGATGCAGGAGAGGGGGACCCTGGGACCTGAGTCAGGATCAGGGCAGGATGAGCCCTGGGACCCACAAAACTCCTTCAGTGTGCCTGAGCAGGAGCCAGGAGAGGGGGAATCCCCAGGAGCCACGGGTCCCCATCAGCTCTGAGAACAGGAACCCCCATAACCACAAAGTGAACACAGTGTGAACAGGGATCTTCTGGGAGAGTGTTTTTGGGCTCCTTCGTGATTTTTGGAGGTTTTTATGGACACCAGACAGCCCGGGCATTTCTTGAGATGCACTCAGACAGCAGGACCTTCAAAGCCGTATCAATCACTTTGTTTTTCCCCCAAACCAAGATTTTCCAATTCCCAAGTCTTATCCAGATGGAGGAGAAGGCTGTGAGGAACAGGAAGATGCCCCTGGACAGCCAGGCAGGTGAGGAGGAAGTCACTGCCCCTTTCCCCCTCTGTCCTGCCGGGGAGGATTGGGGGCATCTCCTCCTTCCCTCTGGCACAGAGGCAAATCCCATCCTCTCCTTGTCCTTCCCCCCCAGACCAGGAGCTGAGGACGGAGACCAGGGAGGACAAATCCCCACAGCAGAACCTCAGTGGAAGAGGCCGTTTGCAGCGGCTCCACAGTGCAGGAATCCAACAGGGAGGAAAAGCCGCGGAGATCCCGCACAAGGAGGAGCTGCAAACAGCAGATCATGGGGATCCGAGGAGGAAAGAGCCAGCCTGGGCCGGGAAGGCAGCCAGAGATGTGGCCAGAGCTCTGAGCTGAGGGTCCATGAGCAGCTTCATGATGGCAAAAAGCCCCTTCAGTGTTTGGAATGTGGGAAGAGTTTCCGCACGAGCTCTGGCCTTGTCCGGCACCAGAGATCCACACTGGGGAGAAGCCCTATGAGTGTGGGAAATGTGGGAAGGGATTCAGAAACACCTCAGATCTGATCAGGCACCTGACAGTGCCACACTGGGGACACGGCCACTACGAGTGTGGGGATGTGGGAAGGGATTCAAGTGCCCCTCCAGGCCTGATCCGCCACCAGAGGATCCAACAAAGGGGACAGCCCTACGAATGGTGAGGCAATGTGGGAGAGAGCTTCAGGGTGAGGTCCAGTGTGACCCGCCACCATGAGGATTCCACACTGGGGAACGGCCCTATGAGTTGTGGGGAAGTGGGGATTAGCTGCAGTATGTGCAGCAAACTCACCCGTCCCAGAGGGATCCACACTGGGGTACGGACCAGTATGTGTGTGGGAAGTGTGGGAAGGAGCTTCAGCCAGAACAACAACCCTGATTGTCCACCAAGATGATCCACACTGGGGAACGAGCCTATGTGTGTGGGGAATGTGGGAAGAGTTTCATCCAGTACCACAAACTGATGTCCACCAGATGATCCACACTTGGGGAACGACCTAGTGTGTGGGGAATGTGGAAGGCTTCGCGACAGAGTCTAGTTTGATCCGCACCAGAGGATCCACAAGGGGGCATGGCCCTACAAGTGTGGGGAATGTGGGAAGGGACTTACATGGACACCTCTGATCTGATCCGCCACCAGATGCCATCACACCAGGGAACGCCCCTACAACTGTGGGGAATGTGGGAAGAGCTTCAGGCACAGATCCCACCTGAGTGTCCCACCAGAGGATCCACACCGGGGAGAAGCCCTTATGAGTGTCCCTGAGTGTGGCAAGAGGTTTAGAGGAGATGCAGTCTGCTAAAGCATCAGCAGATTCACATGTAGAGGAGAGGCCCCTTCGCTTCCCCTAGTGCAGGAAGGGCTTTTAAGAAAAACTCACCATCGTCACCCACCAGTGATCCACACCAGGGAGAGGCCCTAACAGTGTCCCCAGTGTGGGAAGAGCTTCTCCCAGAACTCTGCCATGACCCAGCACCAATGGGGGCACTGGCAAGGGAAGCTCTGTAAGTGCCCTGCGTGTGCGAAGAGGTTCCTGCGCTGCTTCAGCTCCATCCCCTCTGTTGGGCCCCGTTAGATGCTCCCCAGTGACCCTCGTTGGGCAGAGCCTTGGTGATCGATGGTCCTGGTGATCCGTGTTGGGAACTCACCTGGCTGGTGGTCTCCACATCTTCCTGGCTCATCGTGGGCACCTGGACTCAGCAGGCCAAAAACCCATTGGGATGCAGACTGACATCAGGAATTCATTTGGGACAGCGGATTTTACTTTCCACCCTGTGAGAGTCCGTGTGAGCCTCTCGCATGTTTCTGCCCAACGACCCTCGCCTGAGGCCTGCGCTGGCCAAGGATGGGAGGATAACCAAGTGACTGTTCCACAGGTGATGCCTACCAGGATTGGTTTCTCATGACAACTAGTCACGGGGCGTTTACTCAACAAAGCTCCCACAGATAGAAAAACAATGGACTGGTCAGTATGGGCTGCCCTGCATGTGTTCATAACAACAAAGATGATTTTGTGTTCCTTGAAACGTCCTGTTTCCACCTGTTTCTCAGGGTAACCATCTCCACATACAATAGTCCATAAATCTTCCCACCTTTTGGCCAGAAGCCACTCGCTTTGGGAAAGGACTATAAATGTGATTTTCTCAGAGGAGACCCCCGAGATCTCCCCAGATGGCAACAGACATCTATTGGCTGGCTCCACAAGGATTCGTCTGCCCATCTTGGTAGCTATAATCCTGACCCCCCTTTCTCTCTCTCTCTCTCTCTCTCTCTCTCTCTCCCTCTGTCCCACTATCGCATTTTGGTTGGCACTAAATAAAGTGCATTTCTGTAGAAGTAAACTGTTTTTTTCCCCTGCTGTGTCTTTTGCGCTCTGAGATCCCTAAAAGAACCCGTCATGACTCCCGCTCGGGTTGGGCAGATCACATCAGAAGCTTTGCAAAAACTATAACAGGAGGAAAGAAATCATGTAAAAACTCTGCAAAACTTACTAGAGCAGGAAAGGAATCAGGTAGAAACTCTGCAAAACCAAATAGAGCAGGAAAGAAATCACAGCTATTTGCTACAACTATCACATACCTCACAGCATGCATATACACCTAATGAAACAAGAAAAGCAAACATATCACATAAAGCAGATATACCCACAGAGAGAACTAGTACACATACAAAATTGTGGGGAAAATTGCTGCTCTAAAATGAGACCTCTGATTAAAACAGAATATAGATACCTGAATGACGAGGATTTTGACCCCCACATAACCTCCAAAGAAATACCATACACTGCTAATGAATTGGCCAAATTAAAGAAAGAATACTCACGTCCCCCCCAAGAATCTGAGACCGAGTATGTTTTTAGAATTTCACTCACTGGAGGACATCAAATTAAATGAAGTGAACAAGAAGCCAATGGATACTGGGGGCCTGGAGTTTTCTTAACAACTGGAAACGCTTGTGTTCCGTGGTCTCTGACACAGCGTGCAGCCTACTGGGCTGGGGGATTTAGCACCCTAAAAAGAGGTGATCCTCTAGCCATAACTGGCACCCCAGACCAACTCCTAGAAACATTCCAAAGCTGCCTAGCTTGCAAATTATACATGAAATACAATTCACTGCTGGCCATAAATCACCTATGCAATTATCCTGTAAATGTAAAACAATACCCTTTTCTCTCTGGTGCCAAAGTAGAGATCAAACCGGTTATACAGGACTTGCAAAACTCCCCTGTATGGCCAATCCAAAACCCCAAACCTGACACTGTAGCTGTGTACCAATACATAGATGATGTATTGATAGGAGGAGAAGAAAAAGAAGAAGTGAGGGATGTGCAACAGAAAACAATTTCACACCTAGAAAGCATTGGTTTAAGATTCCTTCAGGGAAATTCAAAAAGCTTCTCAGGAAGTGAAGTTTTTGAAGACAGCCACTACTGGGACTGCCCCTGCTGACGGGGTGGCCCAGAAATCCTCAGTAACAAAAGGAACTGTAAAAAATCTGGCAATAACAGAAACTGAGACGTTGGGCAACAGCGATGACAAATCCTGCCTCAATAATTAAAGTAGCTTCTGCTTTCTCCCCCAAACACTCTTTGCTCACTAATTCTTCATTCACTGATGCTTCTGCTGAACAAATTATTGCTGTGGGATTGGGTGGGTCTAGAGTTGGGGTGCTGATGGTTATTTGGGTGTTTTCCAGCTTGAAGTTCAGAGTGCCTCCTTTGCTTGTAACTACACTGACTCTTATTGCTGTGTTTAAAGGAGGTACAGAGTGGCTTCCTTCTTGGCAGCAAAATGATTGGGAAGTTAACAGAATATATGTCTGCATAGTTCCATCATTTTAACCTCCTGCCTCTTCGTGGCAGATTCTGTTGTGTTTACTTTTCACAGAATAACGCCATGGAACGTGAAGATTAATTGCTGAATCCCTCATCGAACCTGTATACAGTTATGGCACAGGACCTTACAGCTGTGTTTTATTTTGTGAAGATTCAAAATCAAAATTGAACTGTTGTACAATCTTCCTACAAAATTATGTGTGGGAAAAAACAATACAAAATATAAAGGAGAACTTGATGTCAATGTTGTAACACCTACTACCCAACCACCGGTTATACTGAGCCTGAAAATTTTTTAAATTAGACCTTGGGTAATTCGTAAAGTGGCCAACAGCAAATATTATTTAATTTGGCATGGCCTTTTAAATAAGTCAAATTGCCAATGCAAAACAATGTCTCAGTAATTCAGCCAGCTTGTTCACCTTTTCTAGGGGTGGACAAACGACCTGGTTGCAAAACCAGGAGGATCCTTCCAAGAAATAAACAAGAGACATAACCGGTGTTGTGGAAACAGGATGGGGAATTTTAAATAGCATTGATTCAGAGGTATAAATGAACAAACTGGTTGCCACCACCAGAGACCTGACCAAATTGAAACAACCTCTGCAGTCCTCTTTAACAGCCCTGGGGTTGCAACAGTGGTTTGCGTGGGTGCGGAGCCACTTGTGGAGGAATGGCGAGGGGATCAGCCAGACAATCAATGTGATTGATAAAGCATAATCCAACTTTATTGAGAGCATCAGACAGTTTTATAGCCCAAAATAGCATAAATCAGCATTATTCATATTAGTATAATCTTAGTGGTTTTTACTATGTATGCCTTCTCTTATTATTGGTTTTTACAAGTGTGAGATAATCACGCCTACTGAATTTCTAGCCAAAAATTTTACGTGCTACCTCGCTGCTAGTCTTGGCTGCTACTTCCCTTATTCTTACACTTATTGCTATATAGTATCCGTCCCAGGGTTATACCTCGCTTGCTACGTGCTTCCCTGGAAGTTAAGGCCTTGACTGAACAATGGACATATGTATTACTTATCGACTAACTCTGCAGATTATGCTAGCTGCATTGCTTTTGCAAAAGTCTCTAAAAGCAAACACTGCTGCTCAGCAAAATCTGCTTAAGAGCAAGGCCTAGCTACTACTTAGCAGGAGCTGCTCTCCTGCAACAAGGCCTCAGCTGAGCCATATCCACAGTTGTGTCCATGGCTTTCTAACCAATTCTCAACAGTGGTTATTATCAAACATTTTACCAAATTGGGAAAAGGCAAATGTAAATGATCACAAATTGAGAATTGATGCTCTTGGTACTGCTCAAAACAACATCTCGTTAGCCCTCAGCTGTAGACCATGGTGACAGTAGGGAAACTCATGCAACCAAGCGTCCATTGTGACCAAGCAAGGCCTTGTGGAACCAAGGGTCCATTGTTAAACTGTGTGACCTCATGGAGCTGTGAGCCATTGTTACACTGTGGCCACAAGGAGCCAAGGGGGCATTGTGACACTGCCAATTCAAGGAGACCATTGTAATTGAGGAACCCCATGGAGGCAAGAGTCCATTGTTACACTGTGAGGCCCTGTGGAACCAAGGGGACAATGGTGACATTGCAGGGCCTCATCAAACCATGGAGACTATTCTGACACTTTGGAATTCACTGGAACAAGGGGCATTATATCATGGTAGGGCCTCATGGAATCAAGAGCACTACAGTGAACACTGTGGATCTCCATGGGATGAAGGGTCCATTTTGACACCATGGAACCAAGGATACCATTGTGCCACTAAGGAGCCCCATGGAATCAAAGGTGCATTCTTACATGAAATCATGGAGGTCATTTTTACACTTTGAGGCCTTGAGAAATCAAAGGGCCATTGTGGACTTCAGAGCCTTGTGGAGCCAAGGGGACCACAGTGACACCGAGAGTCTCAGTGAAATCAAAGGGCTGCTGTGACACTGTGGGACTCAATGGATCCAATGATCTGTTGTGACACTGCAAGTATTCCTTATGGAATCATGGAGACTATTGTGACACTACAAGCCTCATTGATCCAAGGGGCCATTGTGACACTGCAAGGCCCCATGGGAGCAAGGGACCAGTGTGATGCTATGGAGCCCCATGGAAACAAGAGGCCAGTGTGACACATCTGGGCCTCAAGGAACCAAGGATCCAGTATTACACTGCCATTGTGATACTACAGGGACACATGGAAACAAAGGAACAGGTAACAGGTCTGGATGTCTTGCCTGACTGATTCAACTGCCCTTGGCATATCAATGGTCTCTTCTCATGTGCCCCTGAAACACTGGGGATCCCGTGGCACCAAAGACATCACTGTGGCCCTGCTGGGCTGCATGGTCCCAAGGGGCTGGTGTGCAGCAGCAGGGCTGTGTAGAACCAAGAGGTCATTGCTGCATTACAGGGCCTGGTGCAGCCAAAGGGCCATTGTGATTCTGCAGGGCACCATGGATCCATGGACACCATTGTGGCATTTCAAGGCCTCATGGAATTATGGAGACCACTGTGACACTGTGGGGGGCCCATGGAACCAAAGGGCCATTGTGACCCTGCAAGGCCTCATGGAACCAAGGGGACATGGAACTAATCTGGTGGGTTTGGCCTCCCAGGGACTACCTGACAACCCCAGCTGACTTTGGCATGTGGAAAGTTGCCTCTCATTTACCCCTGTAGAACTGGGGCTATGTGCTTTCCTTCCAATGGAAAAGAACCTTCCCTCTTTCCAGGAACCCTTGGCTGAAATTGGTACTGGCCCTAAAATATTTCTTATATTCAAGGGTTTCTCCCAGGCACAAGCTGCCAGGACAGCCCCTGGTGGTCACAACTCATCGGCCCCTGAGACACTCAGGTACGTTCCCTCCTACCTATTTAAAGAAACCAGCCTTATGGTTCAGGGGCCATGGCCAAAACTGATTTGGCCTCCCAAATTCTATCTAGGCAAGGATTCCTCTCAAGCAAAATAAGCTAGAACAGAGAAGTCTGGCTGCTTTAGTTCTTCTGCTGATTTCTGTAGACAATGAACAAAATGTTTTTGCCAACACATTAGAGAGGACCCAGAGATCTCCAAAGATGAGGTTTGCAGTCCACAAGTACATGACCACTGTATAGGAACAAAAAAGCTCTATGCTTAGTGGAGTGGAGACTGAGGACAGCAGAGGAGTGCCGTGGGAGTGCTTGGAGGGCAGTTTCAGAGATGGTGGATCTTTTTAGCACAATAGAGAGCAGTTGGAGTAAGAAAGAATTAACGCCAGTGGCAGCTGGGGAGGTCTGAACTGGAAAAATGGAGAAAGGAATTTCTCTTCCAGGACAGGTCTAGGGTGCAACACATCCCTCAGAAGGAGTCTGGAGTAGCCCAAGGTTTGTGTGGCCAGACAGAGGCAGGCAGGATGCAGAGCTGTCAGCAAAGGAAGGGGCCAGCGAGGTGGGGCAGTTGGGGGATGACGACAGCCTGCAGGGACAGAGGCGCAGGACATGGACACTGTAGGACAGCCTGGGCTGCAGAGGGCACAGAGATGGGCAGCAGCTGAAAGGCCCTGCCAGAGCCAACTGCTGCAGCACTTGGGCCATGGCTGCTGGCCCTGGGCCTGAGGCCAGCAGGGGACAAGTGAGCCTTGCTGTGCTGGGGTCTCATTGCCTCCTTGTCCCTTCTCAGCAGCCTGGCAGGGGCTGCCCCATGGTCCTGCCCTTGGCATTGCACATTCCCAGAGCCCAGTGCCCCAGGAAGAGCCCTGAGCAATGAGGGAGGGACAGGATCTGCCTTGCCAGGTGCTGGAGCTCAGGCCTTGGCCCTTTGCATTCCTGAAACACATCCAGGTTTGCTCAGCATCAGAGACACCTTTCACTTGTTTGTCTCCCCCCCGTCATCAGTGCCACCTGATGCTCTAACTGGAAGCTGGGGAAAATTTCAGTCATATCCCTCAGTGGAATCCATTAAAACTTAGAGGAACTTTGGACTTTCAATTAAATTTTGAGTTCTTGAGAAGTTTTTTGAGCACACTCTCTCAGGGACTGAGTCTGATGTAAACAGCACCAAAGTCCTGAGAGATCATTAAAGTCCTTGTGCTCTGTCTGTGCTGCTGAGTTGGGCCAGGCTCCTGGCACAAAGGCAGCTCCCAAGGTAAACCAAGAAAAGCTTCAAAAAGATATTTCTGCTCAAGAGCAGCTCCTCTTCCAGCCCAGCAGGGCTGAGGGCACTGCCTGCAGGCACTGAGGGGACAGGAGCCAGGTACAGACAGGCTAAAGGCAATCAGGACTGGGAAGACATTGAGCTGAGACTTCACTTGGGGAAACATCTTCACAGCCCTGGAAATGGTGAGTCTGTGGGTGCAGAGTAATGGTCTCTGTGCTGCTGGGAGGGATCTCCTGGAGCCAGCACAGCCCACAGCCTGGGGGATGTGTCAGGAGGACTCTTACAGTTTCTCTGAGGCACAGGAGGAGGAGGAGGAGGAGGGAGGAGGTGGAGGAGGGGAGGAGAGGAGGATGTGCTGCAGAGCGGGGCTGCCCTGGGCACCGTCAGAGGGACAGGGCAGGACAGCTCCTGCTGCCAGGGATGGCTGCAGGGGCTGAAGCTGGGGTGCAGCCAGGGCTGCCCAGGGCTGTCCCTGCAGAACAGCTCCTGCAGCCCGCATGGCTCTTGGCCAGCCCAGGCTATGTGCCACCTGCCAGGGATAGCTCTCAGCCTGCCTGGCAGCTCCCCATGGGCTGTGGGGAAAAGTTGGAGGGGGAAGCAGCCACCCCGATCAGGGCAGATTCCTACTGCTGTGCAGATGGTGCTGCATGGCCAGGGCTATTTTCAGCTTTCTCCTCAAGGGAAGGGAAAGGGGCTGTCTGGTGTGTCTGTGTCACTGAGACTCCTGCACTGTCCAACTGGGCATCAGCCTCAGGTCTCCCTCACAAAGTGCCTCCTCACCCTCCTCTGCCTACAGACAGCTGCAGCAGCACCTTGACTTAAAACATCTCTGTCTGAGCTGCCGTTAAGGCCCTGCCTAGAAGGGCGATGCCCCTGGGCAGTGCCGTGTGCTGGGAGGGGTCTGCAGGGCAGAGGCTGAGCCACCAAGGGCTGGTCTGGGCTCTTGAATCACTGGCAGGTGACAAGATTTGGATAGAGAGAAGAAGCTCCTAGTAGGTACAACTCCAGGAATCAGAGAGCAAGGACCAAACCTCATATTCTCTTCTCTGTCCATCTGCACAGAGAAAATAAAAGATAATAAGGGAAATTAATTCAAAATTAGGGCATTCAAAAAGGCTACCTTTTTTACAGGTATGTTTTATGTGCAACCACCCTGAATTAGTGGGAGGTGTGATGAACAAATGGCACGTTTGGGGGACCAGTAGGTGTGACTACACTGGGATAAACGGAGCCCTGTTTTCCCTCTGGTCTCCCCAGTATTCAGGCTAAGAGCAATGTTGAAGACTCAGCAGCAACAGATAGCCAAACTCAAACAACTTTAGCAACATTCTCCTACAGGAAGAGCAGTATTTTGGAGGGAATTCCTAAGAAAATAGTGTAGAATTGAGTCAAAAAATTTCATCATCCCAACTTGTCAATGCTTTACTTTGAACAGCTGACTATGTCCAGAGGGAAGAAATGTCCAACAAAGCTCCATCAGCCACTTCCTCCTGCTGCCATTGGCAGACACATGGCAGCTGCAGCTCCTGCATTTCTGCCTCTTTCTGGGCATCTCCCTGGCTGCCCTCCTGGGCAACGGCCTCATCATCAGCGCTGTAGCCTGCGGCCACCACCTGCACACCCCCATGTTCTTCTTCCTGCTCAACCTGGTCCTCAGTGACCTGGGCTGCATCTGCACCACTGTGCCCAAAGCCATGCACAATTCCCTCTGGGACACCAGGACTATCTCCTACTCAGGATGTGCTGCACAGCTCTTTTTCTTTATAGTATTCATTTCAGCAGAATATTTCCTCCTGACCATCATGTGCTACGACCGCTACGTGTCCTAGTCTGCAAACACCCTGCACTAACGGGACCCTCCTGGGCAGCAGAGCTTGTGCCCACATGGCAGCAGCTGCCTGGGCCAGTGCCGTTCTCCATGCTCTCATGCACACGGTCAATACATTTTCCCTGCCCCTGTGCCATAGAAATGTCCTGGGCCAGTTCTTCTGTGAAATCCCCCCGATCCTCAAGCTCTCCTGCTCCAAATTCTATCTCAGGGAACTTGGAATCATGGCAGTTAGTGTGTGTTTAGGAGTCATATGTTTGTGTTCATGGTTTTCTCCTATGTGCAGATCTTCAGGGTCGTGCTGAGGATTCCCTCTGAGCAGGGACGGCACAAAGCCTTTTCCACCTGCCTCCCTCACCTGGCTGTGCTCTCCCTTTTCCTCAGCACTGGGACATTTGCCAACCTGAAGCCCCCCTCCATCTCCTCCCCATCACTGGATCTGTCAGTGTCAGTTCTGTACTCAGTGGTGCCTCCAGCCCTAAATCCCCTCATCTACAGCTTCAGGAACCAGGAGCTCAAGGTTGTTGTGTGGAGGCTGTTGACTAGACAATTTCAGGAACATTAATTTCTGGCCAATTTCTGCAAATCCCTTGGAATAAACATAATTTCTGATACTTCTTGTTGGTTTCATATTGGAGGTTCTTTTACCTTGTTTTCCCTTCTGTTAATACTGTCCACAAAGAAATGTCATTTTTGTGCCATTTTGCATTTGGTTTCACTCCACCTTCCCTGTGGCCACAGACTGTGTAAATGAATGCCTGCTCTCTCAGGGCCTAAATGAACAAAATGATCTCCTAGAAAAGTTTCACTGGAGATTCCCCATTTTCTTCCCATCTCTGGAGCTGCAGCGCAATGTCTGTGTGCAGAGCTGGGGCAGATCAGTGCTGGCACAGCAGCTGTGCCCAAGCAGCAGCAGCACTTGGTGTTGCCAGTGCTGCTTCCCGTGCCATTGCCCGCTGCCCTCATGCCCCTCGTGTTTCTGCAGGGCCTGAGTGGCTCTCGGGATCGGGCACAGCCCTGGGGTGGCAGGCCGGGGCGGCAGCAGGGACAGGCCAATGGCCACCGCTGGGGCAGTGCTGGAGCTTCAGGGCAGGGCCTGGAGGCTCCAGGCTCCTTGGCCAGGCTCTCTCCACAACACTTGGCCAGGCCAATGCTTAGCAGAGAAACCCCCGTGAGCAGCCCCAGGCTGGCCGTGGGCAGGCTAGGGGGCAAAACAGCATGGCTGGTGCTCTGCAAGGTCCCTGCAAGGGGGAGACCCTGGCAAGGAGCAGCAGAGCAGGGGCTGATCCATCCCCACTGCACGGACAGCACAGGGCAGCGTCCCAGAGCGTCCTCATGCACCTGCAACAAATCCCCCTCTACAGCCCTGGCCTCTCCCCCAGCTCACACACGTGCCACATCCTTGCAGGCACAGACATGGCAGCACTGGCTCGGAGCCCCTGTTTGCACTGCACAGAGCAGGTGTCAGCACCCCCATTGGTGCTGCTGTGGGGAGATGGAGCTGAGTGAGCAAAAATGCCATCAGTCCCTGGGCCAGCAAGGGCTGGGGATGCAGGGAAACCACTCAGGTTTGTAGTGGACTCTGCAGTCAGCCAGAAAATTTGTTCCCATGAGCTGTGAGTTTCCAGTCCCACTGCAGACACTCTTGCTCAGAGCCACAGCTGCCTTGTAGCCACCCCCACACAGCCTTGAGCATTTCCTTTGATTCACCTTTTCTTCTTTTTCTCATTCCGATCCATATTTCTGGCTCTGTCCCATTCTGTCCCCTCTCCTGCAAACAGTCAATCTGATTTTGCCATTCCTCTATGGCCTGCACTTCCATTTCAGTTTCTCAGTTGGCACCATGGGACATCCCTTGGAGGAGCAGGATCATCTACAAGTGCTTCAGGAATTGCTGCAGTCTCCTGCAGTGCCTCGTGCTGCTCCCTTGCTAGAGGCACCACAGGCCAGGGGGCACATCTGGGCTGGTGTTGTCTGGGTGTGGGGCTCCCTGTTCTGGGCAGTGAGGAGGGGCTGGAGAGGCTCTGCAGGACTGACAGGATGGGCTTTGGGGCTGTGTGGAGAAGCTGAGTGACCTGGGCTGCTGGACCTTGTGAAGAGGAGGCCCAGGGCTCATCCTGCAACTGTTCCAGGTGTGGCTTCAGAGAATCACTGAATCAGCCGAGTTTGAAAAGACCTTGGAGATCATCAAGTCCAACCTGTGCCCTGACACCGCCTTGTCTTCCTGAGCCTCCTTCCCCAAAATATACATCATCAATTCACTCAGCCAGTCCTCACAGGACTTGTGTTCCAGACCCCTCACCAGCCTTGTTGCCCTTCTCTGGACGCACCCAGCCCCTCCAGACCCTCCTAAAATTAGGGGGGCCCAGATCTAGACACTGCACTTGAGATGCTGCCCAACCAGTGCTGACTACAGGGGAAGAATTACTGCCCTGCTCCTGCTGGCCTCCCACATTCCTGGTTCCAGGCCAGGAGCCATTGACCTTCTTGTCCACCTGGGCACACTGCTGGCTCATGTCAGCCTCCTGTCCATCAATGCCCCAGTCCCTTTCTACCTGGCTGCTGTCCTGACACTGTCCCCAGCCCATAGCACTGCAGGGTTGCTGTGACTGAAGTGCAGGACCTGGCACTTGGTCTTGTTAAACATCACCTTGTTGGATCTGAGCCCTGGATTCAGCCTGTCCAGGTCCCTCTGCAGAGCTCTCATACAGTGAAGCAGAGCTCTCATACAGTGAAGTAGATGAACACTCGCAGCCAGCTTGGTGTCACAACATTTCCATGATGCCCTAGAGTATCACAAGTCTCTCCATGATTTCTTGACGTCTGCCAATTTCACAATGTCCCTTTGGTTCCATTTGACCCCTTGGTGTCACAGAATCCCATGGATCCTTGGCCCCCGCAGTGTCACAATGGTCCTTAGTTCCATGAGGTCTCGCAGTGCAGCAATGTTCTCCTTGTTCCTCAGTGTCACAATGGATCCTTGGTTCATCATGGTGTCAGACATTTTTCCTTCATTCCTGGAGTCCCTGAGGAGCAGCACTGGACCCTTAGTTCCATGGGGCCCTGCAGGGTCACAATGGCCCCATCATTACAGAAGGTCCTGCTCTGTCACAGTGCTCTGCATGGTCCCACAAGGCCCTGCAGTGTCACAGTGGCCTCTTGGTTCCAGGAGGCCTCTGAGTGCCACCATGAATTCCTTGGTGCTGCAGTGTCACAATGGAGCCCTGGTTACACAAGATCCTGCAGTGTCACGAGGACCCTTGATTCCATGGGGCACCACAGTGTCACAATTGTTCCCTTAGTTCCAAGAGTCCTTGCAGTGGAACAATGGCCCCTTGATTCCATTGGCCCCAGGCTCTCACAAGGCTCTTTTTGTTTTGGAGTGTCACAATGGACCCTTGCTTCCCCAGGGCCTGCAGTGTCACAGTGGCCTCTGTGGTTCCACAATGACCCAGAGTGTCACAATGGACTCCTTGCTTCCATGCAGCCCCACAGTGTCACAGTGGCCCCTTGGCTCTGTGGTACCATGTTGTACACAGTGTCACTCTGGTCCTCTCAGTTCCATGAGGCCCTACAGTGTCACAATCATCAGAGAATCACCCAGGCTGGAAAAGACCTTTGAGAGCATCAAGGCCAACCTGTGACCCAACACCACCTTGCCACCCAGACCATGGCACTCAGTGCCATTGCCAGTCTATCCTGAAACACCTCCAGGGACATGACACACCCTCCTCTCGGGCAGTCCAATGCAATGCCCAATCACCCTCTTAGTAAAGAATATTTCCTAATGTCCAGTCTAAACCTCCCCTGGTGCAACCTAAGGCTGTGTCCTCCTCTCCTGTTTCTGTTCCTTGGGAAAAGAGCCTGAGTCCCATCTGGCTGTACTCTCGGGTCAGGGAGATGTAGAGAGTGATGAGGTCTCCCCTGAGATCTTTTCTCCAGGATAAACAACCCCAGCTCTCTCAGCCACTCCTCACAGGACTTGTGTTCCAGACCCCTCACCAGCCTTCTTACCCTTTCTGAACATGCTCCAGCCCCTCCAGGTGCCTCCTAAATTGGTAGACAAGAACTGGACATAGCACTTAAGGTGCTGCCCAACCAACCAGCAGGGGAAGAATCACTGCCCTGCTCCTGGTGGCAATTCTGTCCCTGATCCATATAAGTTCTAGGGGTGGGATGAGGGAAATGATGGGGAGGGTGGGGGGACAAAATCTGATCAATTGTCATGTCAGTCATGAAGGGTCTTGATTTTCATATCAGTTCAGACTGCAGTAGAAGGTGCTGGGGGTCAATATCAATTGGACATGGCTGATATCAATCTATAAACAGAAAAGACAACAGGACAAAAGAGTTCTCTCTGTATTGTTTTCAATATAGTATATTTACTTGGAATACACTTCTAAAATCTTTCTAATTAACCACAGAAGAATTGAGAACTGAAATAATTCCCAGGGGCCTTTTTTGTTCTGGTGTTTTCAACAAATGTTTATGAACCTTTGTCACTGAAGTCCTGAACTGAGGAGCTCAAGAAAGAGGAGGCCTCTGGAAAAGTAAAATTCATCAACAGCCTCCAAGTGGCTGAGGATCCATCCTCATCAGAGCAGGAATGAACAGAAATGGGCACAGCTTTGTGGCTGCCCCAGCTCTGGGATGGGCCCTGGGCCTGGAGCAGGAGCAGCTCTGCAGGGCCCCAAAGCCAAGGCTGTTGTGCTGGCCTGGGCAGATGGGTGGCAGCAGGGCTGCAGAGCTCTCAGGAGCAGGGAGAGGGGAGCATGCCCACACCAGACCTCCCCGGCCACACTGCCATGACCAAATCTGCCACCCCACTGACCACTCCACTGACCACCACACCATTCCCATGGACCACCCCACTGACCAACCCACTGACTGACCCTACTGACCACTGACCAACCCACTGACCACTCCCAGTAAACACAACTCACAGACCACCTCTGCATACCATGCCTCACTGACCACAACCACTGACCATACCCACTGACCACAACCAGTGACCACACCTATTGACCACAGCCAGTGACCACACCTATTGACCACAACAACTGACTGCACCTACTGACCACATCCTTTGCCAAGTCACCAATGCCCCACACCACTGATCACATCCCACTGAGTTCTCTCACTGACTGCACCCACTGAACACACTCACTGGCCACACCCACTGACTATAGGCACTGGCCACACTACTCACTGCCCTAATGACCATACCTCCACTGAGCACATCTCACTGAACACACCAATGGACCACACCCCAATGACCCCCAACTGACCATACCCCACCTGAACATAACCACTGACCACAACCCATATCCAAGAAACCAATGCCCCACCCCCCTGACCACACCACTGACCACACTGCACTGACAAACTGACCATATCTTCACTGATCGCACCAACAATCACATCCCCTGACCACCTAACTGACCACCCCACCCAACTTCCGAATTGACCACATTCACTGACCACAACCACTGACCATACCACTGACCACTCTCCAATGGCAACCTATTTGACCAAATCCTCTGGCTAGAAATGCTTACCACACTCCCTCTGACACCTGCGCTCGCCACCCCCAGTGACAACCCAACTGACCACACTACCACGGACCACAGCCACTGACCACATCCACTTCTAACACTTCCAGCACTGACCACCCCAAATGGCCACACCCACTGACCAGGACACACTTACACCCCCCACTGACCACACCCACTGTCCATATCCACTGACCACAATCCACTGACCATGCAACTGACTAAGCTGACCACCCAACTGACTATACCCTGACTGACCACATGCCGCTGGCCACACCAACTTGCCACCCCATCACTGAGCACACCCACTGACCACCCACTGCCCAGACACCGAGGCTCACATCCCACTGAGCACACCATTGACTGCTCAACTGACCACACCCCACTGACCACACCTACTAATCACACAACTGACCACCACAAGGACCACTGCCACCGACCACACCCAATGACCACACCGATGACACCACACCACTGACCACACCCACTGGCCACACTCACCAGCCACTACACTGACCACACCTATTGTCCATACTCACTTCCCATTCCATGAGAACAACCACTGACCACACTTCACTCCCCTTAATGACCAACTTACTGGCAAACCCACCAACACACCTCACTGACCACTGCAATGACCATGGCCCACTGACATCACTCACTGACCAAACCCACAGACAACACTCCAGTGACCAAACCACTGACCACATCCCCACTGACCACCCCCATTGACCACATCCCACTCACCACCTAACTGAACACTCCAATGACCACACCTATTGC
The DNA here is from genome assembly GCF_903797595.1 of Erithacus rubecula. NCBI lineage: Eukaryota > Metazoa > Chordata > Aves > Passeriformes > Muscicapidae > Erithacus > Erithacus rubecula. The sequence goes on from NW_027636150.1 coordinate 172,567, forward strand.
ATCAATTCAGGTGTGGTGGGAGACAGAGATCACACGAACCCTCAGTGATCCATATGACAAAAGCTTTCTTATTGTTTGGGACTCTTCTTAATCGAGGGTTTGAATGTCCCAGATAAACACATGTGATTGGTTGAGGTCTTAACATACCCATTTCCTGGCCAATGATGCATCTGCACTTCGGGTTCAATGCATTGGCTGGGATCCTTTCTATGTGTCAAATCCATCAGTTCATCTCTCATCCAGGGACCCTGTTACTTCTAGGCTGCTGTGATGGTTTGTAAAGATTCCCTGAAATTCTTCTCAGCCAGGACCTGGGCAGCCTCCCATGGACTGACAAGGACCAATTGGGTCTGATTTTTAATATTGAAACACTGTTACACTAACACAGGCCAGGGAATCACAAATGGGACGGGACTGCTGTGGAACGTCTCTCAAGCTGCTTTATTATTTTTCTTTCCTCCCAAGCATCAGTGTCATTACAAGGTTGGAACAGCAGGAAGATGCTAGCAGCTCATGCTCTCGGCAACAGCCAGAGAATAGTGATGTTACAATGCACTTGGAAAGTTTTTTGACCAATCACAAAAAGCAAAAGCATCATGACAATAGTTCATCCAACCACTGTAAGTGCATGTACCTTCGGTTGAAACAATACTTGCTTATTTTGAATACAATACCTACTTGTAAGCCTTAAAATACAAAGCACAGAGCTGCATTATTAAGCTTAGACATTCCTATATCTTGCTAGATATACTTTCTGCATCTTACAGAGTTATCTAGCCAAGCGTTAATACACAGGCCATTGCTCTATTTGTCCTTGATTTCTACATGTCATATATTTTCTGCTGATATGCCTTATGCTTTCTGCTTTGCTCTAATTGCAGTCTGTTGTCTCTGAGGCCTAGTGTTTTGCACCTTCTGATTTTAAGGATTCCCACATTACACCAATGAGAAAGGTTCTTTGTGAAACACACATGTAAAGGTGAAAAAAACGCTGAGAAAGTTCTCTTTTGCTTCTGGCCTCAGTACAGGTAACACCAGCCCAGGCCCCTCCGTACAGCCCACAGGCCTGGCCGGGCCTGGGCCAGGGCTGGGCTCTGACTCTGGGCCCCGTTTTCAGCAGGGTCCCCAATAGAAACGGGGAGGGGAGGCCCACACAGCTGCCAAGATCTTAGATTCCCCCCTGGCACAGCCAGGGAGCCCATGGCTCAGCAGAACACCGAGCTGACATTCAAACCCTGCCCTGCCTGGTCCGCGGGGCCTTTTTCTCACCGGGAGAGCGGCTTCGGGTGGCAGGGCCCCCCTGGGCAGCGCACTGGGGCAGACACAGCTGGGCCCGTCCTGGCAAGGGACTCACCCTTCACCTGCTGGGCAGGTGAAGGTGAAGGGAAACCCATCCGCCCGTGCCTGGAATGAATGCAGCAAACACCGAAAACAGCCATGCAGCCAGAACAACCACGACCTCTCTGGCTGGCCCTTACAATCCCATCCCAGTCCCAGCTGGTCTGAAATGCTCCATCCCAACTGCTCCAGCTGCTGCCTGAGTGAGATATTAACTCTTTCATTGCCAGAATGAGACTTGCAGACACATTGTTCTCTGTCCTGAGTGAAAGAAAATGGCCAAGATGAAGATATGCACAGAAAAAGCATGAAAACACCAAGGTCAGACAAAAGGAAGAGTCAGGCCCCAGATGAGGGAAAGAGGAGAGTCATGGACTGAAATTTCTCTTTTTAAGCTATGGAGAGAGACTCGTTCCTATAGCACATAGAGATTACGGTTTAATTGTAGATATGAGCAGAGGCATTTGTGCTGAAATGAGCAGATGTGAAACCGTTGTGATCCCATAAGTTTGAATAAAGAGGAGAGATGAAGATTCCTGCTGCCCCCCAGCAAAGAGAAGAAGAAAGACCTCTGTTTTCAAAGATGAAGATAGCTTTTGTTTGAACTGTTATAATGCTTAAGTGTGCCCCATAAGTGATATGGTCCTCAGTAATGTTATGGGAAACCTATTTAGCAAGAAGGATTTTTACATAGTGATCTTGCATATATGAATATAATGTATTATATTATGTATAATTATTATTATGTATATATTATATATATATAATATATATATATCTATTATATATATTATAATGTATATGCAGTACTGTAGAATAAGCAATGTTTGTAGGAGCAAAATAATTAAAGCTCAAATGGACTACAGACAATAGGGACACGATTACTTGATCATATCATTATAACATCCAACAAAAGCAGGACAGCCCAAATTAAAAATTAATAGACTAGCTGTTGATGCTTGGCTAGCAAGTAATGGACATGGCTCAGCTGAGGCCTTATTAGCAGCCCATGAAAATGGCTCATCTGAGGATTCATGGCAAGAATCGAGATGCTAAACTGCACATATTAGCAAGATAGGCTATAGCAGCCTATTCATAAAATTGATACTACTGCAGCTAGAGGATGTGCGAGAGGAAGAGATGGTTAGTTTGTTGCTATATGGAGAATAGTTGCAGTAGCTTTGCTGCTAAAAAGTACATATACAGACATAGCTGAAAAAGCAGAAGGGGTGGTCATCTCATCTTGCAAGAGCCAATAATAGGAGAGGCGCATGTACCTCAAACCAATGAAATTATGCCAAATATGCTTAGTCATGTATTTTGGATTATAAATATAGATGGTGCCTTCAATAAATGGAACTATGCTTTATCAATCACATTGATTGGTTGCATATTTCCCTGGCCAAACTTCCCCCACATTTATCTACTCCTTTCACCAGAAAAAATCTTGCCAACTGGTAGGAATCGCTGGAGCAAGGCTTTCAAACCAGTCCCCAGTATGATTAGCCCAATGTCCCTGCTTAAATCCATGCATGCTTGTATTAGGAGTGAGCTATTCTGACTCCCTGCCGCCTTCCCTTTTTTTTTTTGTAGTAGGTCTTTGGGCAAGTCCTGTATGCCATTCCAAGTCTTTGTTATCAAATGTGTGAAGTGATGTTGCTGCTGTAGCAGCACCCTGAGTTCAGGTGGGAGCAACTCAGAGACGGGTGCCACAGCAGTGGGCATGGTGAGAGACTTGCCTCCACTGCCATGACCATCCAGCCATGGGGAGAGCAGCTGCTGGGGCTGCCCCCATTCTGCTGACAGCAGTCTGCCCCCAACATGTGGACTGTGTGGCCATGATATTGCAGAATGTGGAAAATGCATTGTTTGAAGGTATTTTATGTTGTCTAACATCACCTGACTGGAGCAGTTTGGTAGGCAGGCCGCCCTGTAGGCAGAGCCATGTCAGGGATGGGTGGCTGTCACTTGCACTGGCAGTGTCATTTTTCCAGGCAGGCTCCTGATACAGCTGCAGGGGAAGGCATCAGCAGCTGAATCAGGCCAGGGGAGGAGCAGCAGCAGAACATTGAGGAGACCCTCACCTGCAAAGAGCCCCTCACACTTTGTTCCCCCATGGCCAGCACAAGGTGATTCCACTGCAGGTGCAGGGCTGCAGAGGACTGGAGACTCCTTCAGCCAGAACTTGCTGCAATCTCATTCCTGCAGCTGTACTGGGAGAATGTTGGCTGCAGCAGGGGTGTCCATGCCAGGAATGCTGCTTGGCTCAGGGAGGCAGAGTGTGGACAAAAGCTGCATTCAAAGCACTGATCGTGAGCCCCCTGAGTTGCTGGCAAGTGCAGCAGCTCTTCTTCATTCTGTGCAAGTGACGTGCCCAGCCTGGAGCCTGTCCCTGGGAACAGGGAAACACTCTGAGTATTGTTCTGATTTTCAGGGACAGTCAGAATGAGAATCATTTTGAGGCTGGTGTTGCAGGTTGGGTTTGGGTGTGTCAGCAGGAAAGAAAGCAGGAATAACCCCTGCCACAATGAAGGAGAACCTTTGCATGGCCAATTTCCACCCTACAGAAACACTGATCATATTGGCCCACTAAATACTGGGGGTAGTGAATGAAGAGTGAAAAGCTTCTTTGGGGGTAGGAGAGATGAGACTTGAAGAAATAATTTAGCTGATGCAGGAAAAGGGATCACACCCACTGGTCCCTTGGCTCTGCTCAGTTCTGCCAAATCAAGCATGATTAGTTTTAACCGCTCTGTTGGAGAGTATTTCAGAAAAACCTGCTCTGTGCTATTTCCATTAAGAAAATTTGAATTGTCAGGGAAGCACCAAGATCAGAAATATTTGAGGCAAATTCTGTTTATGTTGTGTTTCAGTGTCTCTGCAATAAGAAAGCAGGGAATAGACCACTGAAGCAATGAAGCAGAACAAAAGTGGAATGTTTGGATGGTCAGTTTGTTCTCTAAATGACACCTGCCAACGGAATTCAGGGGTCATTTACTGGGGAGGGCAAAGCTTTTTTTACTTCCAACCCCTGGTTGTGTCCCAACAATTTATGTGTTGTGAAGAGAAAAAACAAAATCCCCAGCCAACAACTGCAGCCCAGAACTGAGGGGAATGGCAGAAATGAAGGCCTTGAAAAGTAGCTTTGGAAATCATCAACTTCCTAAACAATATCAAACCCTCAGGTATGGCTGGGCCCAGGGCTGGCTGCCTTGGGAAGGAAGGGAAAAGGGATGGAGCTGGGATGGGGGTTCTGTGGCCATGGAAACGAGGAGAACCAGGAGCGAGCAGTCACAAATGGGCAGCCCCGCACTGGTGTTGCCCGATGCCCCAAACAGAACACACAAAACTAACAGAGTCAGTTTATGCGGTGCTTTATTCAGGGCCCGGGGAACCTGCGGACGCGGCGTCCAAAGTCAGGATCCCACAGTTCCTTTTTTGTCAGGTTTTTATATCCTTTTACAAAGTGGTCTACATACAGAGATACACATTCTTCAAGACAATACAGTTACATAAATCTTGTAGATATTATTTCTAGAAGTCATAAATCTGCATGTTGTCACTCAGATATAGGCTACCCCCCTTAATACCCCTTGCATGTTTGCCCATCACCAGAACCCTTTATTTATTATTATACTTTAGCCTTATCTTGAAAGTTTCTAAATGTTCTATATGCTCTGCTAAATCCTTTGATTATTGTTTTCACAGTTCTAAATGTTCTATATGCTCTACTAATTCTTTTCACTATTGTTTCACAAGGTAGGTTCTCAGGGCCTGTCCAAAAACTGCAGTTTTCTAAGGCTTAGCATGACTACTACTATATCTACATTAGTCCTTTCCTCATTATTTCGGTATCAACTCACCCCCTTTTGAGCATTCTTCAGATTTTCTGCAAGGATGCTCAATTCTTCAAGTGTGGTTTCTATGTAGGATGGTGGGTCTTCTTTGAATTGGCAGGATTGCTTCTTTCCAGGTCAGTGCTCTCATAACATGTCAAGTATAAGTCCTTCTCTGGCAATCATTCCTAAAAGACATCTATACATAATTATGCATACTACAATATTAATACAATCATTATTACATATTGTACAATTGATGATCCAACCAGAGACTTGGATTCCTAGGGAGCTAAACAGTGCTCCTACCCAGTTATGTTCAGCTTCTTCCTGGACTTCATGCACTTTTGTTTCAATTTGTTCCAATTGACTTATGTCTTTTTTCTACTCTTCTGGTGACATTTGGGATATGTATGCAGCAATGATCAACCTTTCCTTG
>NW_027636150.1:178679-315912 GCF_903797595.1 Erithacus rubecula
CAATTTAGCATAGTTTATTTCCAGCGTCCTTGGGGGGTTTCAAACAAGTTACCAAAACATTCCTAATTTCTCATGCTGTGCACCTATTCTAAACACTGGTTTAAAACTAGAAATGCACAAAACAGCTGGCATGTGAAAGAGCGTGAACAACACCAAAATATCATAACTGAGCAGCAAAAATACAGCGACTAAATCTGGGTTTTGGCTGGTGCACACCACACAAGTCCAGATTGTATAGACATGTCCACCAGTGTCTCAACCTGTTCAGCATTACTACATTCCGCTTCTTTTTTCACCAGCCAAATCATCTTTGTTATCTTATCCTTATCATGTCTTATCTTATCCTAGCCTTACTTTATCGTATTCTTATACTATCTTATCTTTTGTAATATTCTTTATCTTATCGTATTATATCAATCATATCATATCATATCATATCATGTTCTATCTTATTTTATCAAGCGAATCACTAACTTTATTTATGGAAAAAACAATGTGCTAATAATGAACAAAAATATCCAAACCCCTTGGATTATATCTTTCAACCACCTAAGTATTCCCCACCCTTCTAACCACTCATCCAAACCCCAATCATCCACAGTTAACTTCCTCATATTATCTTGCAGTTGTTTGATCTTCTCGTGAATGGATGCAGAATGCTCAGAAAGATACATACAACATCCAATCAAAATCCTCACACCGTGCCCATGTGCTGATAGCAAAAAACTATAGCAGCTCTATTCTGCAGTGTGGGGTGTCTAATGCTATTTACACTGTAAGCATTGTTTCAAAACAGTGGAAGTGATATTCAGCTGTTCATTCACTCAACATCTCAGCTTCTCAAGTGTAGTCAATGACTGAGCAGCAGCAACACCTGGGGAAAGAACTGATGCTATTATTTGTGCCAGAGGACCCCAGAATTCCAAATGATTTTAAAAATTAGGCTCCAAATCCCCCATTTCTCTTTTAGCTCTTTAGCTGTGCCCTGCTCTCCAAAGGCTCTGATTCAACAACTCATGCGTGCCAGGAGCAAACATAGTTAACTTTCGGAGGATATTCGGGGGGAATTGGGGGGTTTTTGGGAGTTCTCAGGAGTGTTATAAATGGATATTTCGATATGTTAACTTTTCAACCCTTGGCCATATGCATTTGCCTCTGGCTTGGTGAAAGCTGCTGTGGGCCAGGGCCAGCACCGAGCTGGGCTGTGTGGGCCAGGCAACGTGGAGAGTCTTGGCTGATCTTGCTGTGTCCCTGGCCTCAGCAAAGGCTTGGAGGATTTGCCTCCCAAGGCATCCTGCTCATTGGCTCTTCCTGTGCACCTTGGAGAGAACAAGGACGGCATTTCTGGCAGCTGGGCATTAGCAGCCCTTCAAACGGGGGCGTGTTGTGGAGCAAGCCCAGCTGAGACACCCTGCGAGGAGCCAGCCCAGTGCTCCTTGCTCCTTCCTGCTGACACCAGATGGTTGATGTGGTTTTGGGATGAGCCCAGCTCGTGCACACGAGACAGCTGCCCCTGTCTGCGGGGTCCCAGCAGTGCCTCGCAGTTGTCCTGCACACACATCAGGACGTGGCCAAGAGAGGTCCTGGAAGCTGAGGCAGCTGATTTGAAGCCCTTGCAGGTGCCTACAGGTCAAGGCCAATGGTGTTCCCTCAGGATGCAGCAGTCCTGAGGGTTCCCCCCAGAGCTGCCTGATGCCGCCCACTCCTTGTGGCACCAGTTGCTTTCCTGTGGAATGTTCTACCTCCACCAGGAGCAAAGAGGGAGCTGGAGAAAGAGCTTGCCAGGCCACTCTCGATCCTTTCCCAGCAGTCCTGTTTCCTCCCTCCAGTCCTCAGACTATGCCCATCCCTTTTGTTCCCCTTAGCTCATCACTTTGCTTTGCTTTCCATCAATAAAGTTTGGCTTCTTCACTTTGCCTGCATCTCTGTGGAGCTCAAGCAGTGCAAATCCAGAGCCCTGGTACACACAGGCCCCTCCTGCCATTCTGTTCCACGCCGTGTTCTGTGCAGAGACTCAGAGGAACGAGGGCAGATCAGGTTGGAAAGGTCTCTGTGCTGAAGCTTCAGATCCACAACACTGTGAACTTCAAGGTCTTGCCTCAAGGCTGATGGCTGCCACCAGCTTGGCCCCATGCCACCCACTGTGGACGTGGCCAGGGACAGGACGGCAGAGGGGCCGGGCAGACACCCCGCAGTGGCCGTGCTCCATCCTCTGGGCATCCCGGGGCTTTCCCTGGCTGGGGAGCGCAGGGCTGGCCTGTGTTCTCTGCACATGAACAGTTGATCTTATCCACAGGAAACAAAATCACCATCCCCATTTCCAGATGTCAGTTAGGAGGAGGCGTTTGGCGCAACAAAGGCAGCTGGGCTTCTCAGTGGTGGCAGCTTTGGTCTGGCAGAAATCTTGTGCCATGTGGAATTTTAGCTGGCAGAAACCCACTCCCAGCTAAGGCCCCTGAATATGAATGGTGGCTATTTTCCACAGGACATTAATCTCACCGTCCCAGTTTCCAGATGTCACTTAGGAGAAGGCATTTGACAGTCCAATGGCAGCCACGGTCCGAGGATATGGCAGCTTTGCTCTGGGAGAAATCCTGCACCATATGGACTTTGAGAGGGTGGTAGCCCAGTCCCAGCTACTGGACCCTGGTGGCTCTTTTCCATGTGAAACAAATCTAACCATCCCAGTTTCCTGATGTCAGTTCAGAGGAGGCTTTTGGCACGCCAAATGCAGCCATGGTCCTAGGAGTTGGCAGCTTTGGTCTGGGACAAATCCTGTTACGTAGGGAATTTTAGCATAAACAAACCCATTCCCACTCCCAAAGGACCATAAAGAAGATCGGTGCCTTTTTCCACAGGAGAAAAACCTCAACATCCCCGTTTCCAGATGTCAGTTATGAGGAGGCATTTGGCACTCCAACAGCACCCAGGCTTCTCGGTGGTGGCAGCTTTGGTCTGGGAGAAATTCTGCACCCTATGAAATTTTAGCAGGTGGAAGCCCAGTCCCAGTTAGAGGCCCCTGGATATCAACGTTGGCTCTTTTTCATGGGAAACAAAAGTCATCATCCCAGTCTCCTGATGTCAGTTGAGAGGAAACATTTGGTGCAATAAAGGCAGCCACTATCCTAGGAGGTGGCTTCTTTACAGGGCACACACCCACAGAGTTTTCTCTCTTGAGGCTTCAGAGAGTGCAACCTTCTTTTATCCTTAACTCCTGGCCACACTTTGCCCTCTTCCCTTCCCCGTTGGCCAAGGTACTTGGAAGATACAGCCTTCCCAACCCGTGTACCCCATATTCCCCCTTGAATCTGCCATTTCCCCCCAAAGTGCAGAAGTTCAGCCTTGTGCAGACTCTTGTCTGGTTCAGGAGCCAAACTGTGTGGGCCCAGTAACAAATCTGTTGCCCAAAGCTAGTAGAAACTTTACAACTCGTTCAGAGACCCTAACAGCCATCCCCATGAAGTGATTTGTAAAGACATTAGCACACATCTTTCCTCTCACATTGATGTTTCCTCTGCTGCTAACAGACTTTTAAAGCCAGCCTTTGGCCTGACCTCTCTGCTGTTCTAGTCCCATGCACAGAGGTTGTTGTCTCTTCCCCCTTCCATGGGCAGGCCAGTGTTCAGCCATCTCCAGGACAGCAGGGCCCCACCCCACAGCACTGCAATGCAGGAAGGCAAAAACCATCACTCCAAATGTCCCCCATTCTTCTTCTTCCCAGGCATGTGGCTCTGCCATTGGGGTTTGCTGCTAGTTGCCACAGGAAAAAGAAGAGCACTGTGATACTGTGGGGCTCAATGGAACCAAACATCCATTGTGACACTACAGAGCCTCACAGCACCCAGAGACCATGGTGACACAACAGGGCCTTGTGGAACCAAGGAGTCCAAAGGCCTACAACAGATCTTGCATGGCTCTGCCTTGGGAAGAGAAACCTCCTTGGCACACTGTCCAAGTTTAGGACAAATTTGGGGAAAAAGACCTCCAAAGGGCCCCCTCCCCCCCCTTACAATTTCTTCCTTCACCAAGCTTGGAAAGAATTTTCTTCAAGGGGAAAGTGGAAAAAACTTTTTATTAACAAAAATACAAAAGAAACATTTCCCAGCACAGACCCAGTTGAGATAAACTCGGCTGATCTTCACCAGGAAGGGTGGCACAGCTTCTTTGGCAGACTTCCAGAGGTGGTCTCCGAAGTTCAGATCTGTGTCCTCTGGAGCCAGTGCAAATCTTAGGGATGAGGAGGAGGAGGGAGAGGGAAAGGGGCAGCTTAAGCAGCCGGGGGGAAAGCAGCTAAGGCAGCGGAGGTGGGGGGGGGGGGCAGCAGCAGCAGAAGCAGCAGCAGAAGCAGTGAGCAGCAGCTAAAGCAACAGCTAAAAGCTAAAGCAGCAAAAGCAGCAAAAGCAGAAAATACCCGCCTAGATAAAACAACCTGGGGAAGGGGCCGGCAGCTCCATGGTGGGGGGTAGGGAGAGGAGCTAGTCAAAACATAACCCATAACATTCTACCCCTTATCCCATATTGTGATCATTGACACACGATTGGGATACACACTCACTAAGCACAATATGAAAACTTCCTCTGACTTGCTCAAAACTTCAGCATTTACACATTTCCTCCTTCTCACTTGCTCAGGCCTTTGTCACTTACACATTTCCTTCTATTCATAAAATCTAACATACAATGGTGGTGACACTCAACAATATTTGTGTATAATTCATCTTATAGTCAGATCTCCCTGAGGTACACAGCGGGTTGTTCCATCCTTCTGCATTATCCACCAAGTACATCCTGGTTCTTGAGCAAAGGCAATCCCACAAATGGGTTTGCCTGTACTTGAGGCAGGATGAATCCATACTGTCTTCCCTAGCAACCCTCTGACATGGGCCACTGGGACTTTGTCTCCATCTATTACATTAAGGCCCTCAGACTGGGTGGGACCTGCTCGGTTGGTGGAATCTCAAGTGTTAACTAACCAAGTGGCTTTTGCCAGGTGCTGCTCCCAGTTCTTGAGAGATCCCCCACCCAATGCCTTCAAGGTGGTCTTCAACAATCCATTATACCTCTCTACTTCACCTGCTGCTGGTGCATGGTAAGGGATATGGTACACCCACTCAATACCATGTTCCCTAGACCAGGTGTTGACAAGGTTATTCTTCAAATGAGTCCCATTGTCTGACTCGATCCCCTCAGGGGTACCATGCCTCCAAAGGACCTGCTTTTCCAGACCCAGGATCGTGTTGCGGGCAGTAGCATAGGACACAGGGTAAGTCTCCAACCATACAGTGGTGGCTTCCACCATGGTCAGCACGTAACGTTTTCCCTGGCGTGTCTGAGGCAGTGTGATATAGTCAATCTGCCAGGCCTCCCCATACTTGTACTTGGACCTCCATCCACCATACCAGAGGGGCTTCACCCGCTTGGCCTGTTTGATGGCAGCGCAAGTGTCACAGTCATGGATAACTTGAGTAATGCTGTCCATGGTAAGTTCCACCCCTCGGTCTCGTGCCCACTTATAGGTGACATCCCTACCCTGATGGCCTGAGGCATCATGGGCCCATAGAGCCAGGAACAACTCTCCCTTATGTTCCCAATCCAAATCTATTCCCAACCCCCCTATCTTTGCAGCCTGATCTACTTGCTGGTTGTTTTGATGTTCTTCATTAGCTCTGCTTCTGGGGACATGGGCATCTACATGGCGAACCTTTACAAGTAGTTTTTCTACCCGAGTGGCAATGTCTTTCCACTCATCAGCAGCCCAAATTTGTCTTCCTCTATGCTGCCAGTTCGCCTCTTTCCATTTCTTCAGCCACCCCCACAGAGCATTGGCTACCATCCAGGAATCAGTGTACAAATAGAGCTTTGGCCACCTTTCTCTTTCAGCGATATTTAAGGCCAGATGGACGGCTTTAAGTTCAGCAAATTGACTAGATCCTTCTTCTCCTTCAGTAGCCTCTGCAACCTGTCGTGTAGGGCTCCATACAGCTGCTTTCCATCTCTGATTCGTCCCTACGACGTGACAGGAGCCATCAGTGAATAAAGCATAGCATGCTTCCTCTGCTGGCAACTGGTTGTAGGTTGGAGCTTCTTCAGCCCGTGTCGCTGGTTCTTGTTCCTCATCTGCGACACCAAAACTTTCACCTTCTGGCCAGTTTGTAATTATTTCCAAAATCCCAGGGCGATTTAGTTTTCCAATCTGGGAGCGCTGAGTGATAAGGGCAATCCACTTGCTCCATGTGGCACTGGTGGCATGGTGGGTGGAGGGAACCTTTCTGCTGAACATCCACCCCAACACTGGCAGTCGGGGTGCCAGGAGAAGCTGTGCTTCCGTACCAATCGCTTCTGAAGCAGCTTGGACTCCCTCATAGGCAGCCAGGATTTCCTTCTCTGTGGGAGTGTAATTACCTTCGGACCCTCTGTAACTTCTGCTCCAAAATCCCAGGGGTCAGCCTCGGGTCTCGCCAGGCAACTTCTGCCACAGGTTCCAAGAAAAACCATGGCTCCCAGCTGCTGAGTAAAGTACGTTCTTCACATCTGGTCCCCTCCTGACTGGGCCAAGGGCTACTGCATGGGCGATCTCCTGTTTGATTTGGGCGAAGGCTTGCTGCTGTTCAGGGCCCCATTGGAAATTGTTCTTCTTGCGAGTGACCAGGTAGAGAGGGCTCACAATCTGACTGTACTCAGGGATATGCATTCTCCAAAAGCTGATAGCACCTAGGAAAGCTTTTTTTCTTTCTTGTAAGTAGGTGGGGACATAGCTGTAATCCTGTTAATAACATCAGTAGGAATCTGATGCCGTCCATCTTGCCACTTCACTCCCAGGAACTGAATCTCCCAAGCAGGTCCCTTAACTTTACTCTTCTTGATGGCGAAGCCGGCTTCCAGGAGAATTTGAATAATTTTTTCTCCTTTCTCAAACACTTCCGCTGCTGTGTTTCCCCATACGATGATATCATCAATATATTGTAGATGTTCCAGGGCTTCACCCTTTTCCAGTGCAGCCTGGATCAGTCCATGACAGATGGTAGGACTGTGCTTCCACCCTTGGGGTAGTCGGTTCCAGGTGTACTGCACACCCCTCCAGGTGAAAGCAAACTGAGGCCTGCACTCTGCTGCCAAAGGAATGGAGAAGAATGCATTTGCAATGTCAATGGTGGCATACCACCTTGCTGCCTTGGACTCCAACTCATACTGGAGTTCCAGCATGTCTGGTACGGCAGCGCTCAGCAGTGGAGTTACTTCATTCAATGCACGATAGTCCACAGTCAGTCTCCATTCCCCATCAGATTTACGCACAGGCCAAAAGGGGCTGTTAAAGGGTGAGTGGGTTTTGCTGACCACCCCTTGGCTCTCTAGCTCTCAGATCATCTTATGAATAGGAATCACAGTATCTCGCGTTGTTCTGTACTGCCAGCAGTGAACTATTGAAGTGGCAATTGGTACTCGTTGTTCTTCTCCCTGCAGAAGTCCTACTGTAATTGGATTTTCAGATAATCCAGGCAAGGTGTTCAATGCAGATGCGCTCTGCCATCATAGTTGCTATTCCAAATGCCCATCTTAGTCCTTTTGGGTCCTTAAAATATCCACTCCAAAGGTAATCTATGCCCAAAATACATGGGGCCTCTGGACCAGTCACAATAAGATGTTTCTTCCAATCCTTTCCAGTTAAACTCATTTCCGCTTTCACCAGGGTGAAGTACTGCGATCCACCTGTCACACCAGCAAGTGAAACAGATTCTACTCCCACGTGTCTTGATGGAAGTATCGTACACTGTGCACCTGTATCCACTAAAGCTTTATATTTCCGTGGTTTCGAAGTGCCAGGCCATCCAATCCACATGGTCCAAAAAACACGGTTCTCCCTTGCCTCACCCTGGATAGAGGCAGGGCCCCTCTAAGCCTGTTTCTCCTTCTTTTCTGAAGCATACATCTTAGAAGATCCCTCAAGAGGGTCAGACATGTCATTATCAGTATCACGTTCGGCACTTTGGCTGCGAGAAACTAGAGCGGCTTTCCTTTCGGTGGAACTTCCTCTTTCAATCTTTCCTTCCTTCAAATCCTGCACTCGTTTTGCCAGAGCAGCCGTAGGCTTCCCATCCCATCTTCTCATGTTCTCTCCAGAATCCCGCAAGAAAAACCACAACTCAGCTTGGGGAGTGTACCTCCTCTCCCAACTGGGGGAACGTCTGCGTTGGGTACCAGGGTTTCTAGTCTGTACAGCTGAAATTTGGAGGAGGTCCTCCTTAATCTCTTCCCTGAGTCTCCGATGATTTTTCTCTATTTTATCTTCTAAGTCTTGAAAGCGTTTTCACAGCTGCAATTGTATCATGAGTCGTGCCATGTACTGCATCTGCATAAGCACGAAGCTTCTTTGCCATATCGAGTACTGTCTCATACACCTAATCTCTCTTCATTATCACTAGGGCAGACACATATTCAGGTGTTCAAGCCACACGAGTTTTCTCCACATCACCGGTGTGCATGGTACCAGGTCTGGATTTCTAGTTGCTATGTCATCCGAAAAAATAATTTCTGCTACTGCCATTTCCCTGAGGCATTGGACCCCCTGCTCTATGGTTTTCCATCGGGTCTGCTGCATATACAGGTCATCCGCACACAGATATCTTTGTGCCACGCTATCCAGGACCCGTGCCCAGAGACTTTGAGGGTTAGCCCCCTCCATCATGTCTTGGTCTATAACAGGATCGTGGGACAGAGAACCCAAATGTCTCGCTTCCATGCCATCCAAAACTGTGGCCTCACCTGCCGCATCCCAGAGACAAACTAGCCAGCTGATTATAGGTTCATCAGGTTGCTGGGTGTAATCTTTTCTTAAACCACGAAGATTCTTTAGGGAAAGGGACTCATTATTGGTCTCTGCTCTCCCACTAGTTGTTTTGACTCCTGATTTTACATCAGGAGGTGTTGAGGGTCCCTCTCCAGCATCATCATCATCATCATCATCATCATCATCATCACCATCATCATCATCATTATCATCATCATCATCATCCACTGGCCGATCGGTCTTCTTGGTTCACTTCCCACTTCTGGTACTGGTAGCCACAGCCATTGGTTGGGGCTTATTATCCAGTTTAGCTGCTGGGTTTAGGCCTAGGGGGTTGGCAGCAAACTGAGTAACTGGGATAGGAGACAATTTATCTCCCTGTTGCCTCCCCTCTGTCTTCTGCTCTATAGTGCCTAGCAGGGTGCGATATGCATGTGCCAGGGCCCAGCTCACTGTAATAATCCTTTTCTCTTTAGAACCATCCTGGCACTTCCTCTTTAAGTATCTTGCAACCTCGATTGGATATTGAATCTGTTCAGGTGGGAATTCCCAAATTATGGGGTCAGAAAATTCCTTTAAAATCGGACCCATTTTCTCCCATTTGCCATTCCACTCAAGATTCCTCCTGCTTAGCTTGACTCCTAAATCAGGAGTCTTCCCAGCCCCTTTAGAAATCTCAGCCTTTATTCTGTATAAACTGCAGACGGTGTAACAAAGACCTACTAAATTTTTTGCAGAAAGATGATTTCTTTAATATTCAGGGAGATCTGAATGTTTTCTAATAAAGATGTAACTGATTCAGAGGAGAGGAAAGGAAATAAAGGCAGGAAATCCTCTTTGCCTGCTTCTCCTCTAATAAATAACACAAACCATGATTTATACATTCCTGAAGCAGATTCCAACATTCTTATAAATCTCCTGTATGCCATTACCACCAAGCCTAGCCCAATGAGTATTTTTGTTAATACCCCTTTAATACAAAAACTACGTATTAAAGACAACACCGGAGCTATCTCTGGATAAGTAAACAAACCCAAGGACCACAACGGTATTAACACTTCAAAGAAACCTAATGACCACCCATACAGGCCGGCTCCCACAACAAAAGACATTATGGATTTAATAGACATACCAATACCAACAGTTGAAAACAAAATATTATTAGAATAAAGTTTTTTCCACTTTTTCTGCTTTCCCCGTGCGGGCCATCAAAATAATTTTTCCAAGTTTAGGACAAATTCAGGGAAAAAGACCTCCAAAGGGCCCCCCCTGCCTTACACTTCCTTCCTTCATTGGGCTAGGAAAGAATTTTTCTTCAGGAGAAAGTGGAAAACAATTTTTATTAACAAAAATACGAAAGAAACACTTCTCAGCACAGACCCAGATGAGACGAACCCGGCTGATCCTCTCCAGGAAGGGCGGCAAAGCCTCCCAGGCAGACCTCCAGCAGTGGTTCCCGAAGTCCAGATCCGCGTTCTCCGGAGCTGGCGCAAATCCCAGGGACAGGGAGAAGGACATAGGGGGAGGGGCAGCTGGGATCAAGCCAAAGCAGCCGGGGGGCAGCTAAAGTGATGGCAGCAGCGAGCAGCAGCCAAACCGCAGCAGCAGCAGCCGGCCAGACAAAAACAGCAAACCAGATAAAACAGCCCGGAGGAGGGGCCGGCAGCTGCATGGTGGGGGGAGGGGGGGGCGCAAGAAGAGGAGCTAGTCAAAACATCAACCCATAACAGAACCAAGGGGTGATTTAGACACCCAGGAACCTAATGAAACCAAGGGTTCCTTGTGACACATGGAGGCTCATGGAACCAAGGGGGCTTTGTAACACCATGGGGGCTCGTAGAACCAAGGGGCCATTTAATCATCATGGGACCTCATGGAACCAATGGGCCAAATTGACACATTTTGCCTCATAGAACCAAGGTGTCATTGTGACACCCAGATGGCTCATGGCACCAAGGGGCTAATTTGAACACTACGGGAGCTCGTAGAACCAAGAACCAATTTGAACACCATGGGGCCTAAAAGAACCAAGAAGCCATGGTGACACTGTGGGTCCTAACACAACTGAGGAGAGCTTGTAACCCCATGGGGCATAATGGGACCAAGGGGCTTTCGTGAAACCATGGTGCCTCATGGCACCAAGGGGCCATTTTGAACATCATGGGGCCTAAAACAGCAAAGGGGCTTTTGTGCCACCATGAGTTCTCTGAGAATCAAGGCACAATTGTGACACCATGGGTCCTCATGGAACCCAGAGTGCATTGTGACACCATGGGGCCTCATAGAACCAAGGGTCCATTGTGGCACATGGCAATCATAGAACCAAGGGGCCATGGTAACAGCATGAGACCTCAGCGAATCACAGATCCACTGTGACACCATGTGGCCTATCTGAACCGAGGGACCATTGTGACAACATGGGTCCTAACAGAACCAAGGGGAACTTGTAACACCATGAGGCCAAACAGAACTAATGGGCCATTGTAACTCCATCGGGCCTTATGGAACCAAGGGTCCATCATGACACAATGAGTCCTAACAAAACCAAGGGAAAACGGTGACACCATATGTCCTAAAAGAACCAAGGGTCTATTGGGAGTACCATAGGGCCTAAGGAAACCCAGTAGCCATCGTGACCCCATTGTGCTATATGAAACCAATGGGCCATTTTGTTACGATGGGGCCTAATAGAACCATGTGACAAATGTGACACCAATGTGCTGCCTGGAACCAATGTTCCATTGTGACACCATGGGGCCTAACAGAATAAAGGGGCCATTCTGACAACACGGGCCTCATAGAACCAAGATACCATTGTGACCCGATGGGACCTCATAGAACCAATGAGCTGTTGTGACACCATGGGACTTCATAGAACCAAGGGGCCATCATGACATGATGGGGCCTCAGTGAACCAAGAGGCCATTGTGACACCATGGGGTCTCATAGAACCAAAGGTGTATTGTGACACCAGTGGGCCTAACAGGACCAAGTGTCCATTGTGACATATGAGGGCTCATAGAACTCAGGGGCCATTGTAACACCATGGGACCTCACAGAACCATGGGTCCATTGTGACACCATGTGGCATATCTGATCTAAGTGGTCATTGTTGCAACATGGACTCAAACAGAATCAAGGTCCATTGTGACACCAAGTAGCCTCATGGAACCAAAGGGTCACTTTGAACACCATACGAGCTCACAGAACCAAGGGGCAATTACAAAAACCATGGGGACTAACAGAACCAAGGGGCCAGAGTTACACCATGGGTCTTAACAGATGGGAAATTGCAAAACCATGGGGCATAAAAGAAACAAGGGGTTTGGGTCACACCATAGAGCCTAACAGACAAAGGGGCCATTTCCACACCATGGTGTCCACCAGAATCAAGGGGCCATTATGATATCATGGGGCCTCCCAGAACCAAGGGACCTTTGTGACACCATGGAGCCTGACTGGAACACGGTGCCATTGTGACACCATAGGGCCTCATGGCACTGACGTGCCATTTTGAACACTGTGGGGTCTAAAAGAACCAAGGGGACCATTTTATTCCCTGGGGAATAATGGCATAAGGGTTTATTGTGACACCATTGGGCCTAACAGAACGATGGGGCTGTTGTGACACTATGGGAGCTCATTACACCGAAGGGCCATTGTAAAAACATGGGACCTCATGGAACCAAGGGTCCATTGTGACACCATGTGGCCAGTGTGAACCGAGGGGCTGTTCTGACAACATGGCTCCTAAGAGAACCAGGGGAAAATTGTGACACAATGGGGCCCAAGGAATCCAACTGGCATTTGTGACGCCATAGTGCTTAACAGTGCAAAGGGGCCGCTGTGACTCCATCAGGCCTCACGGAACGAAGGGGCCATTGTGACACCACAGGGCCTCATAGCACCAAGGGGCCATTTTGAACACCATGGGAGCTCATAGTACAACCGGGCCAATTTAAACACCATACGGACAAATAGAAACAAGGGGACATTTTGACATCATGGAACCTCGTAAAACCAAAATGCCCTTGTGACACCAATGGACCGCAAAAACCAAAATTGAATTGTGACACTGTCGGGCCTATGAGAACCAAGGAGCCATTGTGACACCATGGGTCCTAAGAGAAAAAAGTGGTGGTTGTGGCACCATGGGGCCTAACAGAACCAAGTGGCTGTTGTGACACCATTATGTTGCATGGTACCAATGGTCCTTTTGACACCATAGGGTCTGACAGAACTAAGGGATCATAATCACACCATGGTGTCCACCAGAACCCAAGGCCCATTGTGACACCATGTGACTTCATGGAACCAAGGGTCCATTGTGACACCATAGGCCCTCAGAAAACCAAGGAGTCATTGTGACACTTGGGGCCTAATAGACCCAAGGGTGTATTGTGACACCATGGGACCTAACAGAGCCAAAGGGCCATTGTGACACCATGAAGGCTCATAGAACCAATGGTCCATTGAGACACCATGGGATCTCATGGTATCAAAAGGTCATTGTGACACCATGGGGCCTCATAGATCCCAGGTTCCATTGTGTCACTATGAGACCTCATGGCACCAAGCAGCCATTTTGACATCATGGAGCCTCATGGAACAATGTTCTATGATGACACCATGGGGCCATACAGAACCAAGGTGCCATTGTGACACCTTGGAACTTAAAAAACGGAGGAGCCATTTTGACATCATGGGCCTCATATAACCAAGGGGCCAATGTGACATCATGGGACCTCACAGAATCATGGGTCCATCTGGTATGTCTGATCAAATTGGTCATTTTGACAACATGGACCCAAACAGAACCAAAGTGCCATTGTGACACGAAGCGGGCTCATGGAACCGATGGCCCATTTTGAACACCATGGGAACTCATGGAACCAAGGGGCAATTATTAACACCCTGGGGCCTAATAGAATGAAGGGGCCATGGTGACAGCGTGGGGGTCTTATAGAATTAAGGTTGTGTTGTGACACCATGGTGCCTAACAGAGCCAAAGGTCCACTGTGACCCATGGGGGCTCATAGAAGCAAGGGGCCCTTGTAACACCTAGAAACACATAGAACCTCATGGAATCAAATGGTCATTGAGACACTTTGGTGCCTCATAGAACCAAGGGGCCATTCTGGAACCATGGGGCCTCTAAGAACCAAAAGGTGATGTAGACACCATGGAAACTATTGAAACCAAGGGCCATTGTTACACCAGGAGGTCTAAGAGAAGCAAGGGGCCATGGTGTTACCTTGGGGCCTAAAAAAATCATGGGGCCATTTTGACACCATGGAGTCTTGTGGAATCAAAATGCCATTGTGACACCAATGGACCACAGAAACCAAAGGGGAATTGGTACACCCCAGGGCCTAAGAGAACCAAGGTGCCATTGTGGCACCATGGATAGCAACATATAAAAGTAGTCATTATGGCAGCATGGGGAATCACCCCCAGATCTCCCAAATTTCCGTGTCCCCCCAGTTCTCCAGTCCCGGTGCTTTCTTCAGGGCGGTCCCAGGGTGTCCCAGGTGTTTCTCAGAGGGCTCCAGGGGGTCGCAGCGGGGATCCAGAGGGATCCAGAGGAATTCTCTGGAAATCCCCCTTTTCCCCTCCCCCACCGCGCTGCCTCGGTCACTTTCGCTTCCGCGTCTCAACCCGAGAGACCGAGATCTACCCAGCTACCCGTGACGTCACGGACAGGTTGAGTTTCCATTGGCGGGCAGGAAATACCGGCGCCAATGGCGGGGCCGGAGGCGGCTCTGGGGGCGGGGCCAGCGCTGGGGACGCGGCCAGTTCTGGGAGCGGGATCGCAGCGGAGCAGCGCAATGGCTCCAGCGCTGGGGCTGGGGCTGCTCTTGGGGCTCCTGGGGGGCCTGGGGGGCGCGACGAAAGGTGAGTGGGACCCTCCGATACCGGGACCCCTCGGAACCGCAATTCCCGGGCACCGGGACCCCCCTGAACTTCCATTTCCGGGCACCGGGAACCCCCCAACCCTCCATTCGCGGGCACGGAAACCCCCGAAATCTCCATTTTGGATCCTGTGACCCCCCTCAATCCACCTCCCCAGCAGCTGCCACACCAATGTACCCCCTTATCTGGCACGGAGACCCCCCTGTACCCCCATTTTCAGCTCACCAGCACCCCTTGAACCCCCATTTTCAGGCAGTAGAACGCCCTTGAGCCCCGAATTCCGGGAAGGAAACTCCCCGTTAACACACATTCCCCAGCACGGGAACCCCTGAACCCCCATTTTTGGGCACGGGGACTGCCACATACTCCCTTCCCCAGCACCGGGACCCCCCTGCACCCCCTAATCCGGGGCTGGGATCCCCCCGCAGCCCCGTCAGTGCTCTGGGACCCCCCTGCACCCCCATTCCCGGCCATCCCCACACCCCAGTTCCGCCCTTTCCCTCGGCTCTTGAACCCCCAGATCTCCCAAATTTCTGCATCCCCCGAGTTCTCCATTCCCGGCGCTTCCTGGGAGGGGGTCCCGGGGGTATCAGCGCAGATCCAGTTGGATTCAGATGAATTCCCTGGAATTCCCCTTTACTCCCGTCTCGCTTTCGCGTCTCCCAAACCGCGTCCCCGGGATCCGCCCGCCCCTCCCAGCCCCAGCCCCCCTTTCCCGTGGCCCAGGGACCCCCTGGACCCCCGTTCCTGCCTTTCCCAGCTCCCACTTTTCTCAACAGTGGGGACCCTTGGAGCCCCTTTCCTGGGCACAGGGACCCCCTGGATCCCCCATCCCGCCTCTCCCGGTCTCTTCCTTGAACCTTGCGCCCTTCCCGGCTCTCCCAGTTTCGCTTCCTGACCCTTGGACGCCGCCAGACCCTCCAATCTCTGAGTCCCCCCCAGTTCTCCACTCCCTCCTCGTTCTGCGGGGGGGGTCCTGGGTGGTCCAGGGGGGATTCAAGGGAATTCCCAGGGTTTCCCCTGTCCCCTCCCCCTTCTCGCTCTCCCCCGGTCACTTTCGCGTCTCCCAAGCTGCGGCTTCGGGATTGGCCCCGGGACCGGCACCGGCACCGGGACCCCCTGAACCCCCGTTCCTGGGCACGGCGAACCCCCCTTTCTGGGCACAGAGACCTCCTTGAAGGTTCATTTCGGGGAACCGGGACCCCCCTGTTCCCCCTTCTCCAGTCCTGAAAAACCCTGCACCCCCTTATCAGGAACCTGGAATCCCCTGAACCCCCATTCCCGAGCAGGAAAACCCCCCTGCACCCCCATTTCTGGCCACCGGGACCCCCCGAACCTCAATTTTCAGACACAGGGACCCCTTGAACCCCAGAACCCGCAAAGAGAACCCCCCTGAACCCCATTTCCTGCGTACCGGGACCCCCCTTATCCAGCCCCAGTGCCCCCCTGTACCCCATTTCCCGGCCCTCCCCCTCTCGGGGACCCAGCCCCCCATTTTCCCTGACCTCGGGACCTCCTGAAACCCGATTACTGGGCATGGGGACTCCCCCCGCACCCCCTAATTCGGCATGGGGACCCCCTGCACCCCCTTCTCGGGCATCCCGCCCTTCCCAGCCCCCAGACCCGCCCTTTTCCTTCCCTTTGCACCCCCAGATCTCCCAAATTTCCGTGTCCCCCCAGTTCTCCAGTCGCGGCGCTTTCTTCAGGGCGGTCCCAGGGGGTCCCAGGTGTTTCTCAGAGGGCTCCAGGGGGGTCGCAGCGCGGATCCAGAGGGATCCAGAGGAATTCTCTGGAAATCCCCTTTTTCCCCTCCCCCCCGCGCTGCCTCGGTCACTTTCGCTTTCGGGTCTCTCGAGCTGCGCCAAAGCTGCGAGCGGGGACGGCTGCGATGGCTCCAGCGCTGGGGCTGGGGCTGCTCTTGGGGCTCCTGGGGGGCCTGGGGGCGCGACGAAAGGTCAGTGGGACCCCCCGAAACAGAGACCCCCCTGAACCGCAATTCCCGGGCACCTGGACCCCCCTGAACTTCAATTTTCGGGCACCAGGAAGTCCCTAACCCTCCATTCGCGGGCACGGAAACCCCCGAAATCTCCATTTTGGGTCCTGTAACCCCCCGCAATCCCCCTGCCCAGCACCGGCATCACCAATGTAACCCCTTATCTGGCACGGAGACCCCCCTGTACCCCCATTTTCAGCTCACCAGCACCCCTTGAACCCCCATTTTCAGGCAGCAGAACGTCCTTGAGCCCCGAATTCCGGGAAGGAAATTCCCCCTTAACACACATTGCCCAGCACGGGAACCCCTGAACCCCCATTTTTGGGCACGGGGACTCCCCCATACTCCCTTCCCCAGCACCGGGACCCCCCTGCACCCCCTAATCCGGGGCTGGGATCCCCCCGCACCCCCGTCAGTTTTCTGGGACCCCCCCTGCACCCCCATTCCCGGCCATCCCCACACCCCAGTTCCGCCCTTTCCCTCGGCTTTTGAACCCCCAGATCTCCCAAATTTCTGCACCCCCCGAGTTCTCCATTGCCGGCGCTTCCTGGGAGGGGGTCCCGGGGGTCTCAGCGGAGATCCAGTGGGATCCAGATGAATTCCCTGGAATTCCCCTTTACTCCCGTCTCGCTTTCGCGTCTCCCAAACCGCGTCCCCGGGATCCGCCCGCCCCTCCCAGCCCCAGCCCCCCTTTCCCGTGGCCCAGGGACCCCCTGGACCCCCTTCCTGCCTTTCCCTGCTCCCAGCTCCCACTTTTCTCAACAGTGGGGACCCCTGGAGCCCCTTTTCTGAGCACAGGGACCCCCTGGATCCCCCATCCCGCCTCTCCCGGTCCCTCCCTTGAACTTTGCGCCCTTCCCGGCTCTCCCAGTTTCGCTTCCTGACCCTTGAACGCCGCCAGACCCCCCAGTCTCTGTGCCCCCCCAACCCCGTTCAGCACCCCCTGCTCGTCCTGCGGGGGGGTCCTGGGTGGTCCCCGGGGGATTCAGGGGAATTCCCAGGGTTTCCTCTGTCCCCTCCCCCTCCTCGCGCTCCCCCGGTCACTTTCGCGTCTCCCAAGCTGCGGCTTCGGGATCGGCCCCGGGACCGGCACCGGCACCGGGACCCCCTGAACCCCCGTTCCTGGGCACAGAAATCCCCTTGAATGTTCATTTCTGGGAACCGGGACCCCCCTGTACCCCCTTCCCCAGTCCTGTAAAACCCCTGCACCCCCTTATCTGGTACCTGGACCCCTCTGAAGCCCCATTCCCGAGCAGGGAAACCCTCCTGAACCCCCATTTCTGGGCACCGAGACCCCTCTGAACCTCAATTTTCTGGCACCCGTACCCCTGGAACCCCAAAACCCGCAAAGAGGCCCCTCCCCTGAACCTCATTTCCCGGCCCTCCCCCTCTCGGGGACCCAGCCCCCCATTTTCCTTCACCTCGGGACCCCCTGAGCCCCCATTACTGGGCATGGGGACCCCCTGCACCCCCTAATTCGGCATGGGGACCCCCTGCACCCCCTTCTCGGGCATCCCGCCCTTCCCAGCCCCCAGACCCGCCCTTTTCCTTCCCTTTGCACCCCCAGATCTCCCAAATTTTCGTGTCCCCCCAGTTCTCCAGTCGCGGCGCTTTCTTCAGGGCGGTTCCAGGGGGTCCCAGGTGTTTCTCAGAGGGATCCAGGGGGGTCGCAGCGGGCATCCAGAGAAATTCTCTGGAATTCCCCCTTTTCCCCTCCTCCCCGCGCTGCCTCGGTCACTTTCGCTTTCGGGTCTCTCGAGCTGCGCCACAGCTGCGAGCGGGGACGGCAGCGATGGCTCCAGCGCTGGGGCTGGGGCTGCTCTTGGGGCTCCTGGGGGGCCTGGGGGGCGCGACGAAAGGTGAGTGGGACCCCCCGAAACAGAGACGCCCCTGAACCGCAATTCCCGGGGACCGGGACCCCCCTGAACTTCCATTTCCGGGTACCGGGAGCCCCCTAAATCTCCAATCCTGGGCAGGGATATCCCGTAAATCTCCATTTTGGGTCCTGTGACCCCCCGCAATCCCCCTGCCCAGCACCGGCATCACCAATGTACCCCCTTATCTGGCACGGAGACCCCCCTGTACCCCCATTTTCTGCTCACCAGCACCCCTTGAACCCCCATTTTCGGGCAGCAGAACTCCCTTGAGCCCCGAATTCCGGGAAGGAAACTCCTCTTTAGCACACATTCCCCAGCACGGGAACCCCTGAACTCCCATTCCCGGGCACCGGGGCCCCCCTGAACTTCCATTTCTGGGCACTGGGAACCCCCTAACCCACCATTCCCGGGCAGGTGAACCCCCGAAATCTGCATTTTGCGTCGTGTGACCCCCCTCGATCCCCTAACTCAGCACCGGCCCCCCTGTACCCCCTTATCTGACACGGAGACCCCCCTGAACCCCCTTGTTCTTGTCACCAGCACCCCCTGAACCCCCATTTCCGGGCACTGGGAATCCTCTAAACCTTGATTCCCGGGCACGGAGAAACCACTGAATCGTCATTTTCGGTCTTGTTACCTCTCCATCGCCTTTCCCAGCAGAAAACCCCCCTGAACCCCCATTTCTGTGCACTGGGACCCCCCTAAACCCCCTCATCTGGCACTGGGACCCCCCTGAACCCCCATTCCCGGGCACTGCGATACCCCCGAATCTCCATTTCCAGGCCTGGGACCCCCCTGCACCCCCTTTTCGGGCATCCCGCTTTTCCCAGACCCGAGTCCCGCCCTTTCCCTTGACCTTTGGACCCCCCGAACCTCCCAACTTTCCGTGTCCGCCCCGTTTTCCACTCCCGGCGCTTCCCGAAACGGGGTCCCAGAGGGTCCCAGGGGTCTCAGGGGGATCTCAGCGGGGATCCAATGGGATCCAGATGAACTCCCTGGAATTCCCCCTTTCCCCCGTCCCCTCCCCCACCGCACTCCCTCGGTCTCTTTCCCGTCTCCCAGGCTGCGCCTCCGGGATCCGCTCGCCTCTTCCAGTCCCAGCCCCCCCTTTCCCTCAACACCGGGGACCCCTGGAGCCACTTTCCTGGGCACAGGGACCCCCTGGATCCCCCATCCCGCCTCTCCCAGTCCCTTCCTTGAACCTTGTACCGTTCCCGGCTCTCCCCGTTCCGCTTCCTGCCCCCCCCAAATCTCTGCATCATCCCAGATCTCCACCCCCTGCTTGTCCTGCGGGGGGTCTGGGAGGGTCCCAGGGGTATCGTGGACACTCCCAGGGGGGATTCTTGGCTCTGGGACCCCCCTGAATTCCCAGTCCCAGTGGAAAGGAAGGCACCTCCCTGCACTCCCTTATCCAGTACCAATCCCCCCCTGCACCCCCTTTCCCATCCATCCCGCCTTCCCCAGCTCCAAACCCACATTTTCCTTGACTCTGAGTCCCTCTGGACCCCCATTCCTGCTTTTCTCAGCCCCCAGCCCCTCTTTCCCTCTGCATCAAGGACCCCCAAACACCCCATTCCAGCCATCCCGGGTCTCCCCACCTTGTGACCCCTCTTTCCTTGGCACTGGGGACCCTTGGACCCCCTTTCCTGGGCACAGGGATCCCCTGAGCCCCCATTCCTGGCCACTGGGACCCCAGCACCCCTTTTCCTGCTCTCCCAGTTCCCCTTTCATTGATCCATGACCCCTCAACCCCCCCAAATCTCTGTGTCCCCCCAGTTCTCCACTCCATGCATTACCTGGAGGTGTCAGTGTCAGAGCCCAGCCCGGGGATCCCCCAGTTCATGGCCATTGGGTACCTGGATGGGATCCCCTTCACACGCTATGACAGCGAGCGGGGCCGGATGGAGCCGCTGACACAGTGGATGAAGGACGGAGCAGAGCCGGAATATTGGGATGGGAACACCCAGATCTGCGTGAGGAACCAGCACGTGGCTGCCAGGAGCCTGGAGACAGCGCGGGACCGGTACAACCAGAGCAGGGGTGAGTGGGGGGATCCGTGGGGCTGGGATGTGGGTGGATGGGTTGGGATGGGATCCATGGGGCTGGGATGAGATCTATGAGGCTGGGATGGGATCCATGGAGATGAGATGGGATCTGTGAGGCTGGAGTGGGGATCTATAGTGCTTGAATGGGATTTATAGGGCTTGGATATGAATTCACAGGGTGGCAAGTGGCTGAGATGGTGATCCATTAGGCTGGTATGGGATATCTTGTGCTGCATGGGTTGGGATGGGATCCATGGGACTGGGATGGGGATCTGTGGGGCTGGGATGAGGCTCTCTGGGTCTTCATCAGACCCTGGTGCTCCATAGGGCTGGGATGGGGCTCTGTGGGGCTGGGACCCAATTCCATGGGTCTCTGTGGGTACAGTCCCCCAGGTCTCCACACATGGTTGATAGTTTCTGGCTGTGACCTCCTGTCCAATGGGAGTGTCCGTGGATCCGAGTGGTACAGCTACGACAGGAGGGATTTCATCTCCTTTGACCTGGAATCCAGGAGATTCGTGGCGGCCGACAGCGCTGCTGAGGTCACCAGGAGGCGCTGGGAAGATGAGAACGAAGCTGAGAGGAAGACAAATTACCTGGAGCACGAATGCCTGGAGTGGATCCAGAAATACGTCAGATATGGGCAGAAGGAGCTGGACCGCAAAGGTGGGAGCAGAATTCCTGTGGGAGTGTGGGGTTTGGGAATGGAGGACTTGGGAACAGGGTAATTCCTGTGGGAATTCCATGGGCAGATCTCACCCCCATCCCATTCCCATGGAATTCCATGAGCAGATCTCACCCCAGTCCTATTCCAGTGTAAATTCCATGGGCAGGGCTCTTCCCCATCCCATTCCCATGAAATTCTATGGGCAGATATCACCCCCATCCCATTCCAGTGAGAATTCCATGGGCAGATCTCATCCCCATCCCATTGCAGTGGGAATTCCATGGGCAGATCTCACCCCCATCCCATTCCCATGAAATTCCATGGGCAGATGTGACCCCCATCCCATTCCAGTGGGAATTCCATGGGCAGATCTCACCCCCATCACATTCCCATGAAATTCCATGGGCAGATCTCACCCCCATCACATTCCCATGAAAATCCATGGGCAGATCTCACCCCCATCCCATTCCAGTGGGAATTCCATGGGCAGATCTCACCCCCATCCTATTCCCATGGAATTCCATGGGCAGATCTCACCCCCATCTCACTCCAGTGGGAATTGCATAGGCAGATCTCACCCCCATCCCATTCCTCTGCATATTCCATGGACAGATCTCACCCCCATCCCATTCCCATGGAATTCCATGAGCAGATCTAACCCCCATCCTATTCCAATGTAAATTCCATGGGCAGGGCTCTTCCCCATCCCATTCCCATGAAATTCTATGGGCAGATATCACCCCCATCCCATTCCAATGGGAATTCCATGGGCAGATCTCATCCCCATCCCATTGCAGTGGGAATTTCATGGGCAGATCTCACCCCCATCCCATTCCCATGGAATTCCAGGGATGTCTCTCACCGTTGTCCCATTCCAGAGCCCCTGATGTCCATGTGTCTGGAAAAGAGGAACACGGGATGCTGATCTTGTCCTGCCACGCGTACGGATTCTACCCCAAGGCCATCACGGTCAACTGGATGAAGGGGGATGAAATCCGGGATCAGGAGACGGAGTGGGGCGGGGTCGTTCCCAAGAGCGACGGCACCTTCCACACCTGGGCCAGGATCGAGGCGCGGCCGGAGGAGCGGGAGCAGTACCGGTGCCGGGTGGAGCATCCCGGAATGTCGGAGCCCGGGATCTTCGCTTGGGGTGAGGCTGGGAATGTGGAATGTGGGAACTGGGGAGTTGGAATTCCCAGATGGGGATTCCCCTCCTCCTCCTCACCATCCCACAATTCCCAGAGCCGACATCTGGTGGGAATCTCACCGTGGTGGTCGCTGTGTCCGTTGTTGCCATCATCATCCTCATTGTCCTCGTTGGATTCGTCGTCTGGAAGCGCCAATCCGGTAACACACGGGATGGGGGTCAGGAAGGGGCACAGATCCACCCAGCACCTTTCTGGGAATCCTGTAGCACTGACGCTGATCCCACTGTTTTTCCACAGGGAGGGTGGACCGGAATGGATACAACATGGCAGCCAGTGAGTACCAGTGGCGGATCCAGCTCTGGATCCCCTCCGTGTGGATCCCAGGATGGATCCTGGGGTTAATCCCAGTGTGTGATCCGTGCTGGAATCTCATGGATCTTCTCTTTCTGCAGGAAATGATGTGGGAGCAACGGCTTGACTGCAGGTAAGGAGTGGGGTCAGGGTGGGATTCCAGAGGGGGACTGGGACAGGATGGACAGATTGGAATCAGGGAGGGATTCTGGATCAGAGGAGGGATCCAGAGCAGGATCAGATGGAATCATGGAGTGGGATCGGGGCTGGATTCTGGAGCAGGATCAGTTGGGATGATGGAATAGATGATGGGTGGATAGATGGATGATGAATGAATGGAAAATGTATGGTGGATGGATGGATGGATGGATGAATGGAAAATGGATGGATGGATGGATGGATGGATGGATGGATGGATGGATGGATGGATGGATGGATGGATGATGGAAGAGTGGACAGGGCAGGATTGGTGTGGGATGGATGAGACAGGATCAGGTTGGGATTCCAGAGTGGGTTTGGGTGGGATGGATGGAGCAGGAGTGAGCAGGATCCGGTTGGATCTGGAGCAGCTCCTGCTCTCCATGGGCTCCAGTCAGGCCCATCCTGTGGGATGGGGACAGGGACAGGGTGACACTGTGACCCTCTCTCATCTCAGCAGCAATCACTGCCTGAGCAATTCATGGAGGTGGATCCAGCCCCTTCCCTCTTCCCAGGAAACTGAGGCTTTCCAGCAGAGCTCCTCCCCATGCTTTTACCCACCCACAGCTTCTGCTAATGGATCAATTTCCCATTTTGGCTTCTTCAAAGCCAAGAACCACAAACATTCCCAATGCTTTAGTTCTGGTGTGAAATTATGCTGCTTTGGGCAATAAATCCTCCTGGGGCAATAAATCCTGCTTGAGGCAATAAATCCTGCTTGAGGCAATAAATCCAGGTTCCCTCCTCCAGTGTCTGTCAGTTCCTCTCTGGGAGCCAGGAATGAAAATAGGGACACCAGGAACAGGTTGAGGACACAAGGAACAAGATGGGGACACCAGGACTAGAATGGGGACACCAGGATTGGGATGGGGACACCAGGACTGACATGGGGACTTGCCAGCCATACTTGGCTCCATCCCCCAGGATTCATTTCCTGCTCTGTGTCCCATGTCCGAGGTGTCCCCAGGAGGGTTTGGCTGTGTCAGGCTCCTGGAGGGGCAGTGGGATGGGAAGAGGGATCAGGCCAGGCCTCATTGTCCCCAATGGTCCTTGAGTGTCCCAAAATTGGGGTTTGGGATCTCAGAGAGGTTCCTGCTCATGACCATGGCCATGAGATGAGAGTGGCCATGAG
Source organism: Erithacus rubecula (assembly GCF_903797595.1). Classification (NCBI taxonomy): domain Eukaryota; kingdom Metazoa; phylum Chordata; class Aves; order Passeriformes; family Muscicapidae; genus Erithacus; species Erithacus rubecula. The sequence continues at coordinate 202,789 of NW_027636150.1, forward strand.
TGACACAACCCTGAGATGACCATGGGATGACCATGACACAACCACAGCCCCATGAGATGGTTTGGACCAAGAGATGACCATGGGTTGGTCATGGCACAGCCATGGCCTTGAGGTGACCCTGATGTGGTCATCTCATTGTCCTGATCATCTTATGGTCATCTCATGGTCATTTCCTGATCACCATCACCTATTGAGTCCCCTGGGGTTTACACCACCTCCCCCCGAGAGAATGGATTGCTGCTGGCAATCAGGACAGGAGCTGATGATCATGTGGGACTGATCTTTAGTTAGATTAAAAGATCTTATGAGGGATGGGGCATTTTGGTGAAAAAAGAGTGACTTAAATGGGCTTATTCAAAAAATTTTGGAAGGGTGGTTTGAATGGGCGTGGTGAGGTGATCAGCATGGGCATTACCTTCAGCCCTGAATTCACTTCCAGGTAGGTTGGTACATGGAGCAACATGTGTGACAAAATAAGGTTGTTTTCTTAAAAAAGAAAATTTTGAGCAAATTTTATATTATATATATTATATATTATATATTATATATTATATATTATATATTATATATTATATATTATATATATATGTTTTCATTAGTGATAAATTTGAGGAGGGAACCTTCTGCTCATTCCCCAGTGCTGTATCATAAAATGAATCTGTAACTAAATTGAAAGGAATTAAAAACTTGGAGAAAACATGGACAACCACTGCAAGTTCCACAATCTGTGTTGATCTTTCTACAAGTTCAATGTCTGATTCCCAGTTATCACTGTTAGGGTCTTTCCATGTGATAACTGATTTATGAAATTTGCCAGAGTCATCTGTAAAAATATTAAGAGCATTAAGAGGGGTGTGACTATCTAGGGGTTTTTGGGTAAAATTCAAAGGAAGGTGTAGTAATTTATGTTTTGGGAAATGAACTGAGATTTGTCCCATAAAAGCTGCTAAAGCAATTTGAGAAACCTCAGATTGCTGAAGTAAAAATTCTAAATACAGGGGAGTAATGAGTATAAACATAACAGAGAAATAATTTCTGGAAAAGGTTAAAACTCGGGATTGGGATTTCGTGATCAGCTGAGAAAGGATTTCAGGACAAGTAGTGATTGTTTTGGGCATCTGATAAGATAGGAAGATCCATTGTAAAATTAACAAAAGGACAGACAAATCCTTTTTCCATTGAAAAATTGAACCACAAAAATGTGGGCATTCTCCTAAAACAGCAAATCAAAAATGTGACTCTGGGTGGTATCAGTGGGCTTGGTGAGTGTGCAGTGCTGTAGCCACTTTATCCAACCCAGTTCTGGCATCTGGTGTGAAGTCTCTGGGAGAGTTCAGGTCCGTGTCCCCCCTTAATAAATCAAATAAAGGAGCCAAATCCTGGTCTGTGATTCCAAGGAGGGTCCTAACCCCGTTAATTGAGTTTCTGCAGAGGGTGTAAGGTGGTGAGTTCCTCCTGCAGGTGGCTGATCTGTGGTGTGACAGTGAGCCTGTACCCTGGGTACCTGCAAGGGGAGGATCACTGCACTTCATCTTTGGCTACTTGTAGACCAGACTTATGATCTCCTCTAAAATGTCGGTGGTGACAAGTTCCAGAGTGGTCTCCTTTTCTGAGGCAATCAGGATGTCATCCATTGTGGATGATTGAGATACCCCTTCAGGGCCCTCTTGGAAACTTAACCCTTAGATAAGAAATCCTTCCTTAGAGAAATGTTCACCCCCTGTAGACTCCCGTGTTATCTTTTAGTGTTCTAACTGGTCTTTTTTCCTTCTAAGTAATTGGTCACTCTCACCTAAAACTTTAAAGTAGTTGGATAGTTTTTCAATCTCTAATTTTATTGGTCTGCATCTGAAGCCACCCCAACCCTATAAAACCCCTTTGATATTCTGCATACTTGGATTTGCTGCTGGGTCCCTTCGTAGAAATAAAGTTGCCTGCAGAATTCCTGTGCAGCATTCCCAAATCTCTTTCTCTCTGGCTAAGGAAGTGCTGCAATCAAAATGAAATCACACAAGAGCTGATAGCCTAAGCCTAGGCCTTGCTTGCATTTAATCACTTTGTAGCTGATGTCTGCCTAAGGCAGCCAGGAAAATCTGTTTTATTTGCAACATTTTATCCAGGCTTGCTTTAGCTGCTGGGGGCCATCCATGTAGTGCAGTATCATTACCTGGGGGAAATTTCTCTTGGGTGAAAGGATCCTTGCCATGTACCATTGGCACATTGCTGGGGAGTTCCACATCCCTTGTGGCAGGACGGTCCTATGGTGCCTTTTCAGCAGTGACTGTTGGTGGATGGAAGGAATGGAAAAGGAGAATCTTGACACAAACTCTGGATGTAAAGGGATCCTGAAAAAGCAATCCTTCAGATCAATAATCATTAAAAACCAGCCCCTGGGGATCGTGTAAGGAGAGGGGCAATCCTGTCTGCAACAGTCCATCTCCTCAATCATTTCATTTATTCTTCTCAGGTCTTGAAGCAGCGTCCACTTCTCACTATGTGGGGATGTTCCAGGGGCTATTTGTAGGAACAATATGCCCTTTTTGCAGGTGTTTACAAACCAGAGACTTTACTGTGGACAGCTTTTCAATGGGAAGGGGCCACTGATCAATCCAGATGGGTTTGCCTGAGGTCCAGGTGAGCTTCACAGCACCGTGCTCATCAGTGGTCCTTGCTAAAAATTTCTCTTGAGTCTCAGTCCCCAGTGGGACAGAGATCCCTACCTCAAACACGCACTTTTGTCTTTAATAATAAATGGCTTGGTGGTGGCCACACGGCCCCACAGTCCTTTAAAGGAAACAGGATGTAAACTCCCCATTGTGTTGCTGTGCCCCCCAATTCCCACAAGTGTGTTGAGTGAAGGAACAAGAGTCCACTCTGGTGAGTTGTGTGAGATAATGGTCATGTCTACTCCCATGTCAAAAAGACCCATACAGATGAGGGTTTTCCCCATGTAAATGACATCACAGGTAATTTCGATTTTTCCCAGGCCAATCTGCTGGGCCAATGCAACGTGGTCAGTGTCGTCATGAACCATAGGCAACAAGAGAGCCTGAGTGAAAGGTATTTACTTGGAAATAAACAAGGAGGATTAGGGCACCTAGCTAACACTCTGATTTCTTGATTAGAGGTAACTGCTAAAACAGTGGGCAACACATAAAAACCTTCAGTATTACATTGGTCAAGTCCAATAATGAGAAAACTTCTTGGCTGCAGTTCTGGTTCTAGCTGGCCTGTAGAGATAGCATGATGGATAAAATCAGTTATCATTACTGACCGGGCAGGTGACAGCTCCAGTCAGGAGCTGCACGGTACTGAGGCAGGCAGGTCCCTGAGGAGGTGTTGCAAAAAGAGGTTTGGTGGGTTCCAATGTCTGTTTTGCCAGTGTTCAGCCATGGGGGTTCTTGTGTCTCCATGTGCCACTGTCCTGTGCTCTTCTTGGAGTTCCCTCACTGGCTGCATCAATGTACCTGGACTTGATGACAAGAGTTTGTATCTGGCCTGGTTTATTCCAGTCACAAAGTTTTTGAGAGTTCTCTTTCTGGGTTTGCAATAGTTCCTTCCCAGTGTTCATTTTGGCCACAATTAAAGCATTGTCCTGGCTTTTGGTTCTGCTGTCTTTGAGGATGCTTTTGAGATTTAATCAAGGCATTGGCTAATACTTTTCCTTGGAGGGAGACAACATGCTCTGGAGTAACCAACTTATTGCAAGCCCCCAACATCTGGGGGATGGTGATCTCAGGGTCAAGGGACAAAGCCTTTAAGCCCTTCTTACATTTGGGGTTAGCATTGACCACTGCTAGCTGTTTCAGCTTCCCAAACCTGGTCGGTCCTCAGCCACTTGTTCATCAAGAGTGAGTTTAACCCTATCCAGAAAAGTCATATAAGGCTCTGTAGGGTCTTGCCTTATAACAGCAAAGTTCAATTGCAGCTTAATGGCCTCAGGTACTTGTAAAAAGGCCTTTTTAGCCACTTCCATCATGTCATTTAACACTGGTCTTTGCAAATCTCAGGCCTGCTGGTCTGGGTCAGTTCCCTCCCCTGCCAATTGGGCAAGTATAATGCCAGCCCATGCTCCAGAAAGCAATTTATTTAACTGTCTCTTCCACCCCAACTCCCATAGCAAAAGCTCAGTAGGGGATAGCAGCAATGCCATTAAGTATTTTATGTAATGGTGTCACAATCCGCCCAACCTGAGCGGGAGTTTTGGCTGGTTCTTTTATGGATCTCAAGAGCGCAAAAGACACAGCAGGGGACAAAACCAGTTTACTTTTACAGAAATGCACTTTATTTAGTGCCAACCAAAATGCAATAGTGGGACAGAGAGAGAGAGAGAGAAAAGGGGGTTGGGATTATAGCTACCAAGACAGGCAGACGAATCCTCATGGAGCCAGCCAATAGATATCTGTTGCCGTCTGGGGAGTTCTTGGGGGTCTCCTCTGAGAAAGTCACTTTTATAGTCCTTTCCCAAAGCGAGTGGCTTCTGGCCAAAAGGTGGAAGATTTATGGACTATTGTATGTGGAAATCGTTACCCTGAGGAACAGGTGGAAACAGGACGTTTCAAGGCACACCAAACCATCTTTGTTATTATGAACACACGCAGGGCAGCCCATACTGACCAGTCCATTGTTCTTCCATCTGTGGGAGCTTTGTTGAGTCAGTGCCCCGTGACTAGTTGTCATGAGAAACCAGTCCTGGTAGGCATCACCTGTGGAACAGTCACTTGGTTTTCCTCCCATCCCTGGCCAGCGCAGGCCTCAGGCGAGGGTCGTTGGGCAGAAACAGATGAGAGGCTCACACGGACTCTCACAGGGTGGAAAGTAAAATCCGCTGTCCCAAATGAATTCCTGATGTCAGTCTGCATCCCAATGGGGTTTTGGCCTGCTGAGTCCAGGTACCCACAGAGAGCCAGGAAGATGTGGAGACCACCAGCCAGGTCAGTTCCCAACATGGATCACCAGGACCATGGACCACCAAGGCTCTGCCCAACGAGGGTCACTGGGGAGCATCCAACAGGGTCCAACAGAGGGGATTGAGCTGGAGCAGTGCAGGAACCTCTTCGCACACGCGGGGCACTTACACAGCTTCCCTTGCCAGTGCCCCCATTGGTGCTGGGTCATGGCAGAGTTCTGGGAGAAGCTCTTCCCACACTGTTAGGGCCTCTCCCTGCTGTGGATCCACTGGTGGGTGACGAGGGTGGAGTTTTTCTTAAAGCCCTTCCTGCACTAGGGGAAGCGGAAGGGCCTCTCCTCTCCTCTACATGAATCTGCTGATGCTTTAGCAGACTGCATCTCCTCTGAAACCTCTTGCCACACTCAGGACACTCAGAGGGCTTCTCCCTGGTGCGGATACTCTGGTGGACACTCAGGTGGGATCTGTGCCTGAAGCTCTTCCCACATTCCCCACAGTTGTAGGGCTGTTCCCTGGTGTGCACTGTCAGGTGTTGCCTAAGTTCAGAGGTGTCATGGCAGCCCTTCCCACATTCCCCACACTTGTAGGGCCGTTCCCCAGTGTGGATCCTCTGGTGGCAGATCAAACTGGACCTCACGCTGAAGCTCAACCCACATTCCCCACATTCGTAGGGCCGTTCCCCGGTGTGCACTGTCAGGTGTTGGATTAGTTCAGAGGTGTCTCGGAAGCCTTTCCCACATTCCCCACACACATAGGGTCGTTCCCCAGTGTGGATCCTCTGGTGGCGGATCAGGCTGGAGCTCTGGCTGAATTCCTTCCCACATTCCCCACACTTGTAGGGCCGTTCCCCGGTGTGCACCGTCTGGTGGCGGATCAAACAGGACCTCATGGTGAAGCCCTTCCCACATTCCCCACACTCATAGGGCTTCTGTCCAGTGTGCATCCTCTGGTGGCAGATTAAACCATAGCTCTTGTGGAATCCCTTCCCACATTCCCCACACACATAGGGCTGTTCCCCAGTGTGGATCCTCTGGTGGCGGATCAGGCTGGAGCTCTGGCTGAATCCCTTCCCACATTCCCCACACTTGTAGGGCCGTTCCCCGGTGTGCACCGTCTGGTGGCGGATCAGCTCAGAGGTGTTTCTGAATCCCTTCCCACATTCCCCACACTCGTTGGGCCATTCCCCAGTGTGCACTTTCTGGTGGCGGATCAGCTCAGTGGTGGTTCTGCAGCCCTTCCCACATTCCCCACACGCATATGGTCGTACCCCCGTGTGGATCATCTGGTGGACAATCAGTTTGTGGTTCTGGCTGAAGCTCTTCCCACATTCCCCACACACATAGGGACGTTCGCCAGTGTGGATCATCTGGTGGACAATCAGGTTGGAGTTCTGGCTAAAGCTCTTCCCACATTCCCCACACACATACGGTCGTACCCCACTGTGGATCCTCTGGTGGTGGGTGAGGTCGCTGCGCATCCTGAAGCTCATCCCACATTCCCCACACTCGTAGGGCCGTTCCCCAGTGTGGATCCTCTGGTGGCGGGTCAAACCGGACCTCACACTGAAGCTCTTCCCACATTCCTCACACTCGTAGGGCTGTTGCCCAGTGTGGGTCCTTTGGTGGCGGATCAGGCTGGAGCTGCACTTGAATCCCTTCCCACATTCCCCACACACGTAGGGCCGTTCCCCAGTGTGCACTGTCTGGTGCCTGATCAGATCTGAGGTGTTTCTGAATCCCTTCCCACATTTCCCACACTCATAGGGCCGTTCCCCAGTGTGGATCTTCTGGTGGCGGACCAGGCCAGAGCTTGTGCGGAAACTCTTCCCACATTCCAAACACTGAAGGGGCTTTTTGCCATCATGAAGCTGCTCATGGACCCTCAGCTCAGAGCTCTGGCCACATCTCTGGCTGCCTGCCCGGCCCAGGCTGGGTCTTTCCTCCTCGAATCCCCATGATCTGCGTTTGCAGCTCCTCTTTGTGTGGGATCTCCGTGGCTTTTCCTCCCTGTTGGATTCCTGCACTGTGGAGCTGCTGCAAACAGCCTGTTCCACGAGGTTCTGCTGTGGGGATTTGTCCTCCCTGGTCTCCGTCCTCAGCTCCTGGTCTGTGGGGGAAGGACAAGAAGAGGATGGGATTTGACTCTGTGCCAGAGGGAAGGAGAAGGAGATGCCCCCAATCCTCCCCAGCAGGACAGAGGGGGAAAGGGGCAGTGACATCCTCCTCACCTGCCTGGCTGTCCGGGGGCATCTTCCTGCTCCTCACAGCCTTTTGCTCCATCTGGATAAGACTTTGGATTGGAAAATCTTGGTTTGGGGGAAAAACAAAGTGACTGATATGGCTTTCAAGGTCCTGCTGCCTGAGTGCACCTCTAGAAATGCCTGGGCTTTCTGGTGTCCATAAAAACCTCCAAAAATCACGAAGGAGCCCAAAAACACTCTCCCAGAAGATCCCTGTTCACACTGTCTTCACTTTGTGGTTATGGGGGTTCCTGTTCTCAGAGCTGATGGGGACCCGTGGCTCCTGGAGATTCCCCCTCTCCTGGCTCCTGCTCAGGCACGCTGAGGGAGTTTTGTGGGTCCCAGGGCTCATCCTGCCCTGATCCTGACTCAGGTCCCAGGGTCCCCTCTCCAGCATCCCCCCACTCCAGGCACTCAGGGCTTCCCCCGTTTCCTGCCAGCCCTTCCAGGCTCGGGGGGCCCGGACCCCACTCATCTCCCGGCTCCACCCCCCCTCCAGGCTGCCGGGGGTCCCCCAGCTCTGCTGTCGCCCCTCTCCCCACGCCGGGGCTCCCGCCTTTCATCCCCCGCCTCTCCCGGGGATCCCCAAAACCGATGTCCCGCCCCGCCGGGACCGGGCCATCGCCACGTGGGCCCCTCCAAATCCCCCCAAGGAGCATTTACGGCTCAGCTTTGGATTCCTGCAAGAGCCAGAAACATCCCCTCCTCACATCAATAAAACAATACCTCTCCCAGGGACACCCAAATACATTTGGGACTCGATTCCCGAATCTGCGAGGCACAAACACCACCCCCCCATTCCCCCAAGAATCCGAAACCCAACCAGCCGTGCCGGAGCTGCCGCGATAGCCCCGGGCCGAGCTTCCCCTCCGCGCTCACCCGCGGGATGCAGGAATGCGATGCTGCCGGGGCCAGCGGAGCTGCGGGCTCAGCGGGCTCGCCCTGCAGCACCGCGATTCTCCGCCTGCGCCTGCTGCTCCTCTGCTGCTTCTCCTGCTCCTGCTCCTCCCCTTCCTCTCTCCTCCCCTTCCCCTCTCTCCTCTTCCTCCCGCTGCTCCCCCGCTCGCATCCCGGACCCCCCTTTGCCACCCCCTGTGCCCCGCGGCCGCCGCAGCAGCGGCTGTTGGGGAGGGGGCAGCACCCCCTGAGCCTGCAGGGGAGACAGAGCAACTGAGAGTTAGGAATCGAGCATCGAGAAATGCTTGGACTAGAAGGGGGCTGACAAAACCCTATGTTTGCTGGAATTTACGGTGCTTACAAGAACAGGGGAGAGCAAGGCTGCAGGATAAGATAAAGAGCTGGGGTGGGCGAACAGGATGCAAGGACAAAGGCACCACAGGATAAGGGGGATTCTCCAGATCCCTGAACCCAGGAAAACTGGTATCAAAGTCCAGAAGATGGGCAAAGGAGTAAAAAGAATACGTGCAAGGAGACAAAATGAAAAGTTCAACTGAGAGGAAGACTGTTTACTTTTTCCCAAGGAGCAGTGTGGAGCAGAAAGAGGCGTGTAGCTAATTTTAATATGAATCGGGGACAGGCAATGAATATGTATTAGGTGTATTGTGCAATTGTAGTTTGTAGATTATAAAAAGAGAGGTGCAGGTCGCCAAAGGTGTGCGTGGTTTTGGAGGAGCTATCCCCCTCAGCGCTGAATAAATACATTCCTACTCTTATACCTTATTTTGTGTGGTATAGAGAGTTTTTCCGCGCTTCACAGGGCTGGGCAGGGGGCTCGGGGCCCCCCAGTGCAGATCCGTCCGTGCCGTCCCCTCGCCCCGAGCCCCAGTTCCGCTCCCGGGGGTCGCTGGATGCGAGGGGGTGGCGCAGGTGGGGTGGGAGTGGGGAGCGCTGGGCGCTGCGGCTCTGCCGCTGCTACAAATACATGTTATGGCATTGGCTTCTCCTGGATATTCAGAGAAATACTGTATGTGTAGTGTTGAAATAATTTTTTAAATATAGTTTTCTTTAAAAGTAACATAGGTTAATAAAGAGTATTTGTAATAAAGAAACTACTTACTTAATTAAATAACACTCAATAGAAACACCTATTGCTAATATACCAATTACCAACACCTACTGTCTCTAAAAACTAAAAGCCACAAATCAAAACTTATTAAAAAAAACTAAATTAAAAAGCACAACAAAACCCACAAATGCTCTTAAAAACCAAACTCATAAAATAACCTTTAAAACAAATCCTAAATTATAAAATATAATTTATAAAACAGTTTGAAACTATACAATAAGTCTATTAATATACAAGAAGCTAATAAATTCAAGAAATATACCTAAAAAAAAAGTGTATTCTTAACCAAATACCAATCTCCCAACCATTATAACCTTTTACTTTACTATTTGTCTCTTATTTTCTTGTATTACACATTTTTAAATCAACACAAAGAGGAACACATTTTTCATGCCACTCTCTGTGGAGTTACCACTGAGCAAATTGTTCAGTTTGGGCTCTGGCCGTGCTGGTGAATAACTCTGTGCTCTGTGGCTCTTCCCAGCAGCTGCCCAGTCCCAGCCTCAACTCTTCCCTCTTTCTTTTTCTCTCTTTCCTATTTCTCTACCTCACATTTCCAGTTCAGTCAAATCCATGTTCAATCAAATTCGTAGTTTGTGCTCCTGTGGTCTCATTTGCACCTTCACTGGGCTTGAGGTGTCTCACCCTGCTGGGCCCCTTCTCATCACCATCTTTCTGGGATTCTGTCAGGGCTGCTCTTTCCTTTTCTTCTTCCCTCTGCTTTGAGCTGGGAATGGGCTGGAAAATGTCCAGCATGATATAAATCCACATTTTAATATTGGTTTTTTGCAAATATTAAAATGCATGATGTATGTATACTGTTATAGCAATTTTGCTATAAAAATGTATTTTTTATTTCTGCTATTAACTAAACTTAAACATAGTAGTGAAATAGCTGATATAGTCATGCTTGTGGGAATTGAACTGCCTGCTTGGTTGGGATTCCAATGGAGAGGTGATGAAGTCCCCTGCTGCTATCAGCACCAAGTATGGACCGAAGCCCAGGCTGGAGGTGATAATAAGAACAGACTAAAACCACAGCCAAGAAATGTGCAGGCTCTAAAAAGGCAAACCCGAGGAGGAGCCGTGCTAAACAGTTCTTGGAACATGTAAACTACTTTGGTGGAAACTGGGAGGAATTGGCCAAGTATTCCAAAGCATATGATATATATCATATCATATCATATCATATCATATCAAATCATATCATAAAATTACTCTTATTCCAAGGCCCCGGTATTGAGAAGTTTAAAAATGATAATATCAGTAATTGGAGGATAACCAGGTACAGAAGCACACCTCATAGAAAATTGGTAACTGCACTACAGTTGAGAGTCAATGTCTGCCCCACGAGAGAGATCCTGGCCAGGGGTACTTGTGGAAACTTGATAATATTGTGGTGCTGATAATGAAACATCAGCCCATATCATAGGGAACTGTCCAATTACTCAAAACACCAGGAATAAAGGCACAAAGAGACACATCTCTGAGCTGTTAAAAAGAAGAACTGGACTGTATTTCAAGAGACGATCACAACAAGTTATACAAGCCAGATTTGATTTTTGTTAAAGGAAGAAAGGCATTCATGGTGAACATGACAGTCAGGAACAAGCACTCCAACTCCTCCTTGAAAGTTGCTGCCAATGAGAAGGTCAGGAAATACCAATGCCTTCAACAGAGTAACTCAAGATGCATCAGACATTGAATTTGTAGGATTTCCTATAGGAGCACGAGGTAAGTGGTGTGAGAAGAACTCTTCTGCTGTTGGCCCTAGGTCTCTCTGAGGCAAGAGAAGACAGTCTGGGCCCAGAGCATCCAGAGCACTGCTCTTCTCCATTGTTATGGTACATACTTTTGTGGACAAAGCTCGATGGATTGTTCCTGTTCATGAAAATAAAATATAAGGCTGAACAACATTGCTGGACAGTGGGTAGGACATGTGGGAGCAATACAATTCTTTCAATCATACTTTGTTGGCCACTGCCCATATTTGAGATAAATTTACCAATTTGGCCCAGGTGAATGGGCCACCTATACTTAACCTGGAAAAGAAATCTATTATCATATCTGTTTATAAGAAGCCATGAATGATCACAATTGGTTCCATCTTGTTAAGACTGTTCTCCAGAATAAGATCAGCAAGGTTAACTGAGGCATGCTCCCTCAAGCCAAGGCAAAGAGGCTTTATGAAGCAGCGGGATGCTCTGAAAAATTGATACTCCAGCAAACAATAATTTGATCTGCCAGAAGAGAACACAGGCTGCTGGCTGTTGTATTCATGGATATTGGCTAAGGCTTTTGACCACCAGCACTTTCTACGTGCTCTGCAGCAAAGGGAAGTGGACTGCCATGTCACCAGCTTGGTGAGTAACATGTGTCAGAACATACATCTTCACATGAAAACCTCTTCAGAAAACTGACATAACCCAAAGCATATACACCATCCCTAGACTAAGATACTTGGCAGACCAAACAGATGCAAAAGCAGGGCTCCTTGAATCCCCTGCCCTCCAGATTTGATCAATTGTCAAGGAATGGCCATGCCTAACACCATGTACATGTGATGCCATCCTGCACTCCAGCATGAAGGATGGAGTCTGGGTATCCCAACATTGATGGGACTCAATCCAATATCTAGGCTTGAAGATTGCAAAGATTTGCCCAATGTTTTGATGATGAATTAATGCTGTGGGGGTATTTTTTGTTAGGGTTGGGATTAAATGTGTGAGATTTTATTTTTTGTTTGGATTTGGATGTTTATTACTTTTTATTTCTATTATAGTTTTACCAAAGGTGAGTTTTGCGATATTTTGAGTTAAACAATTTAAACTGAAGAATTTTTTTGCAGGTATTTTAAGGATAAATTGCTTAATTAAGAAATGATGCTTAAATTATTTTTACTTTTAACTTAATAACTAACAATTTGTGGCTTGTAATGCAGACTTTTTATTTAATTATGAAATATTACTTATACTTAGGAAGAAGAAGGCCAAAAGGACAAACTTTTGTTCTGAAAGTTCTACTTGTTTTCTATATATATTATTCTATTCTAAAACTTTAAAATCTTATTTCCAACATTTTAAGATTGTTCCTGAAAAAACAATGCTTAGGTCTAGTATATAGGAAATTATGGATGAGAGCCAGAGGGGATCAAGAAAAGATCCTGTCAATGTGAGAGCCTGACCTAAGATTGAACTGCTGGATGGTTCAGTTGGTGACACAACACCAGAATGGGCAGTAGCTACTCGGAAAACTCAGTATTCACAACCGTGTAACTGGAGAAAACAGGAGTTCTGGTCCTCCCAAATTTCCCCTGCCCTAACCATGCAGCAACACATGGGGAGGGGGACTGGCTCAGGTACCTCATGATGCAGCAGAGGTCCACCTGCAGCCCACGGAGGCCCAGAATGGAGCAGGAATTCACCTGCATCCAGTGCTGGATCCTGCTCTGCAGTAGATCCATTCCCAAAGGAGGCTATGACCAAACAGGAAGCCTGTGATGGAGCAGGATCCTGCAGGACCTGTAGAACCCTGGTGTCCTGATTTAGGACAAATTAAGAGGAAAACCTCTTGAAGGAGGCCCCTCCCAAAAAACCACACCCCCACCACCGAGTTCAGGAAGAATTTCCTCAGAGGAAAAGTGGAAAAAACCTGTTTATTTAGCAAACCAAAAAACCCCACTCCCCAACACAAGAAAAAAACAGCCATAGATGACAAAAGAAACTCTTTCACCAGTCTGAGAGAATGAACAAACTCAGAAAGTCTCTGGCGCCGGGGAGGGCTGAATGCTTATCATGAAAATGCAGACTCCAGGGGCTCCTCAATGTTCCTAGGTTCTGGTTCGGAACAGGTTCAGATGTTATTCAGGAAAAGAGAAGAAGGAAAGCAAAGAAAACAGTCCAGAGAAGGAAATTGAACTGCATAGCTAAACAAACTAGTAGGAAAAAGCAAAATCAAAGCAAGCAAAGCAGCAGCCAAGCCAGCAAAGCAGAAAACAAAGCCAGTGAGCCTCCCTAAGCCCAGACGATGGTGGAGGGGCACCCGCTAACTAGACAAAACAGACCTTCACTTTCAGAGTCAATTCTGAAAGCACCGAACATAATTCCAGAATTGAACAGCACACACAATTGGGGATACAAAGCATCGTAACGTCACCCCAGGACACCTGGGGAGAGGAGCTCAACTGGAGCAGATTTTTGGTTTAATTAATGTTCACACGAGGTTCCTCAGTAGCATCCTTGGTTCCGTTGGGTCCTATGGTGTCAGAATGGCTCCTTGGTTCTGTTAGGGCCCATGATGTCACAATGGCCACCGAGTTCTGTTAGGCCTCATGGTGCAACAATGGCCCTGGTTTCATTAGTTTCCATGGTGTCTACATCACCCCTTGGTTCTCAGAGGCCCCATGGTTCCAGAATGGCCCCTTGGTTCTATGAGGCACCAAAGTGTCACAATGGCCACTTGATTCCATGAGGTTCTATGTGTTTCTAGGTGTTACAAGGGCCCCTTGCTTCTATGAGCCCCCATGTGTCACAATGGACCTTTGGCTCTGTTAGGCACCATGGTGTCACAACACAACCTTGATTCTATGAGACCCCACGGTGTCACCATGGCCCTTTGGTTCTGTTAGGCCCCATGGTGTTAATAATTGCCCCTTGGTTCCATGAGCTCCCATGGTGTTCAAAATGGGCCATGGTTCCATGAGCCCGGTTCGTGTCACAATGGCACTTTGGTTCTGTTTGGGTCCATGTTGTCAAAATGACCAATTTGATCAGACATACCAGATGGTGCCACAACGAACCCATGATTCTGTGTGGTCCCATGGTGTCACATTGGTCCCTTGGTTTTATGAGGCCATGATGTCAAAATGGCTCCTTAGTTTTGTTAAGTTCCAAGGTGTCACAATGGCACCTTGGTTCTGTATGGCCCCATGGTGTCATCATAGACCATTGTTCCATGAGGGTCCATGATGTCAAAATGGCCAATTGGTTCCGTGAGGTCCCATAGTGATGCAATGGAACCTGGGATCTATGAGGCCCCATTGTTGCAGTGTGCTGTAGTAAATAAGAATAAGAGAGTTAGTAGTAGTTATGCTAAGGACTGATCAAATAGCTTAGGCCCTGAGTTGGTGAGAGTGAGGGGTATTCAGTTAAGTAAATTTATGTGTGTACCGAAGTAGAAGGTGCAGAACTTGCTGAAACAGTAGAAAGGTTAATGATGCATTGTTTATCTACATGATGTATGTGACTTATCTAGCCGAGTGTAAGAATTTATTACTTAAAAATGAGGATAGATTAGAAGAACCTTGAGAAAATCACATAGGGGTAGTGAAACAAGAAGATCAAAGCATGAAGAAATCCTCCAAGAAGTGTATTTAAACCCTGAGTAATTGTAACTAAGGGGGCTCTGACTTTGGATGCTAGTCCTCAGACCCCAGGGCCCTCAATAAAGCACCGCACTAAACAACCTAGTTGTTTCGTGTCTCTCTGTTGGGCAACAGTTTTCTGGTGACCGCGGCAAGACTCCAAGGGCTGCTGGGGCGGTTCGCATCATGATCTACTTCACGCCTGCACCGAGTGATTCTCGGGGAGTCATCGGTTCGTGCCCGACCCCGCGCCTGTCAGCCAACTGCAGGAGGTAAGCCCGAAGATGCTTTATTCTCTGGTACTGGGTGCCTGCCCGTAAGATGAAGCATTGGCTCTGCCGGGTTGGGCTAAAGACATCTTGGGTAAAGCCTAGGCGCCGGCTGTAAGACGCGGCGAAAGCTTCGCTGGTCCGGCACTTGTTCCCCCGCGGCGTCGGAGGGTGGCAAGTTTGGTTGGTTGGTCTGTCCTTGGTCTATCCTTATTCACCTGTCTAACTTTTCTTTCATTTCACTATTGTTGGGAATGATGCCGTTTAAAACCTTTAAGGCGTTGGTACAATCTAATGGAAAGGTTCCGAAAAATACTCCTTTGAGATGCTTACTAAAGAAATGGAAGGACGGGGGGTTTGCTGAAGAAGGGTTGACAAAAGGGAAATTAGTTGATTATTGTAAATATTGGTGGCCTCTGTATGCGTCGGAAGGGGGGCCATTAAATGGAACAATTGATAAAGGGAAAATAGCCCCTTTAATGCAATATTTAAAAGAAAATGGGAAATGGGATGAAATGCCGTATTTGGATCTGTTTTATTACTTGGGAAGGAAGCCGGAATGGTTGAAGGAATGTGAAATATTAATGATTGGACTGGAAAACGAAGGCATAGGGGAATGTGAAGGATGTAAGAAAAGGGGAGTATGCATGGCTTGTGTGGTGAAAATGGATAAGAAAGAAGAAGATATGTCTTTATATGTGGCTGGTCCTTCTCACCAAGCTGGTCCCTCTGCCCCTTCTATGAGTGAGGGAGAACAGGGGGAGAGTGATGAGAGAGAGGAGGATGAGATCACGGAGTCCCCACAGACACCGGGATGCTCTCGGCTTTCAGTAGCCCTCCATCCTCAGACCCCTCCCCGGGTATCTCCAGTGAAGCCCAAAGGACTCCTCTGGCTTCCCAAACCCGCCAGGGTCGGAGAAATCAGGCAGAGCCACAATTGATTGCCCCACTCCGAGAGGCGGTTGGACCCCAAGGGGAAGGTGTTATAGTAAAGGTCCCTTTTTCCCCCAGCGATTTGGTAATTTGGAAGTAATCAGTGGGAAGCTATAGGGAAGACCCAGAGAGAACTGCACGGGTGGTGAAAATGGTTATTAGGACTCAGAATCCGGATTGGAATGATTCGCAGGTTTTGTTAGACACATTGATGGATTCTACAGAAAAGGAGATGGTACTGAAAGCAGCTAAAGAAAAGGCTAGAGAGGACATTTGGACTCAGAGGATAGTGGGATTGTCGGTGAATGAGGTGGTACCCCACGATGATCCAGGGTGGGACCCGAACACAGGGGAAGGATACCGTAGGCTGCAGCGGTTTCAAGAATTAGTAATAGAGGGAGTCAGGAGTGGGATGCCGAAAACACTGAATTGGTCTAAATTGTACTCAATTAAGCAGGAGAAAAATGAATCTCCTTCTGCCTTTTTGGAAAGACTAAAAGATGCGGCTAGGAGATATACTAGCCTGGATGTGGAATCAGAAGCAGGGCAATTACAGATAGCTTTGTTATTTACTGGGCAATCTCAGGACGATATTAGGAAAAAGCTACAGAAGCTAGAAGGGGAAGACACAAGGAGATTAGAAAAATTATTAGACACAGCCTGGAAGGTGTACAATAATAGAGAAAAGGAAACAGCAAAATGCCAGCAAGCCAGTATTTTAGCATTAATGCAACAAGCAGGAGGGCAACGTGGTAGGGGAAGAGGATACAGAGGACGGGGTCGAGGAGGACCTGGCGGTAGAGGAAGAGGATTTTATCAAGGTAATGGGAATAGTGGTGGTTTTGTGGATGGAAGGTTAGACCCGAATCAGTGTGCGTTTTGTAAGCAGATGGGGCATTGGAAAAATGAATGTCCGGCCAAAGGGGGGTTCGGGAGGGGAGTGAATGGGAACACTAATGGTTTCCCTAGTTACCCTCTTACACCAGCAGATGCCGCTCAAGCCCAAATAATGATGATGGGAAGTTATCAGAACCAAAATCAGAGCTGACTAGACCAGGATCTTAAGGTTAGAATTAGGGTAGAAGGAGAGGATCAAATATTTAGAGTAGACACTGGGGCTGTGCAATCGGTTTTGAATAAATGGTTAGGACCATTGAGTGATACTACCATACAGATAGTTGGAGCTACTGGGCAGGTAAAGGAACGGCCCTTTTTGCAACCTATGAGCTTGAAATTTGGGAAGAAGGAATTACATAATTGATTTTTATATATGCCGAATTGCCCAGAACCGTTGTTTGGAAGGGATTTGTTATCTATATTGAATGCCAGAATTGTATTTGAGAATGGTCGGGTAAAATTAGAAATTCCAGATGAAGATATTGGGAAAATTTTCGTGGTTAGTGAAGTAGATCCTCTACCCATTCTGGTACAGATAGAACAAGCAGTAGTGCCTTGGGTATGGGAAATGGGGGTACCGGGAAAATCAAAGGCGGCACCCCCTGCAATTGTAGAATTAAAAGAGGGAGCAAAACCTGTGAGGGTACGGCAGTATCCTATTAAATTAGATGCCAAACGAGGAATAGCCCCAATGATTTCTCAATATACAACTCTTGGGTTATTGAAGGAGTGTGAGTCTGAATATAATACCCCAATTTTTCCAGTAAGAAAACCCAATGGTAAATATAGATTAGTACAGGATTTAAGAGCAATTAATGAGATAGTAAAGGACATTTACCCGGTGGTTGCCAATCCCTATACCCTGTTAACATCCGTGTCAGAGAAATTTAAATGGTTTACTGTGATTGACTTGAAAGATGCCTTCTTCTGCATCCCGTTGGCAGAAGAAAGTAGGAAGTACTTCGCCTTTGAATGGGAAGATCCTGCGACAGGACGGAAAAGACAGCTCACGTGGACCCGACTTCCTCAAGGATTTAAGAACAGCCCCACAATCTTTGGTTATCAACTCACCAAGGAATTAGAGGAGTGGAAGACTACGCAGGTAAAAGAGTCTCCTTTTTCTTATGTGGTATTACAATATGTGGATGACATACTAGTGGCTACAGAAGGAAAAGAAAAATGTACCTTTTTGACAATTGCCTTACTAAACATGTTAGGACAAGCAGGATATCGAGTCTCAAAGGAAAAGGCGCAGTTAGTACAAGAAAGCGTGCTATATTTAGGATGTGAGCTAACCCAGGGACAACGCCGGCTAGGCGTGAATAGAGTAGAAGCAATTTGCTCTATCCCACTTCCCAGAAATCATCAAGAATTGAGATAATTTTTAGGCATGATCGGGTGATGTAGACTATGGATATTGAATTTTGGACTGATGGCTCTACCATTGTATGAAGCTTTGAAAGATCAACAGCTGGAATGGACCCCCTCTTGGAAAAAAGGCGTTCCAGGATCTGAAGCAAACCCTGAAAGAGGCGCCGGCTCTGGATTTGCCAGATTTGAACAAACCCTTTCAACTGTATGTAAATGAAAGACAGCGGCTGGTGACTGGGGTATTGAGTCAGAGGTTGGGGTCCTGGAAAAGGCCGGTGGGGTATTTTTCAAAGCAGTTGGATTCTGTAAGTGCCGGGTGGCCATCCTGCTTGAGGGCTGTAGCAGCAACAGTGCTGCTGATACAAGAAGCTTGAAAACTCACATTGAGGGGAAAAATGACTGTGTATGTTCCTCATATGGTGTTAACAGTGTTAGAACAAAAAGGACCACATTGGCTATCATCCAGCCAAATGTTGCAGTATCAGGCAATATTGAGAGAGCAGGATGATGTAGAATTAGAAACTACTAACCATGTAAATCCGGCAGAGTTTCTTCGCAGTGAGGCGAAAGAAGAAGAACTTACACATGATTGCATTGAAGTAATTGAACAAGTATACTCCAGCCAGCCGGAATTGAAGGATACACCATTGGAAACAGCAGACTGGGAGTTGTTTACCGATGGATCCAGCTTTATGGAAACGGCACCAGGTATGCTGGGTATGCAGTGGTCACGGTTTCACAGGTAATAGAGGCCAAAGCCTTGCCTCCCGGAACATCAGCACAAAAAGCGGAAATTATCGGACTAACCAGAGCCTTAATTTTAAGCACAGGAAAGAAAGCAAATATTTGGACTGATTCAAAATATGCTTTCGGAGTGGTACACATTCATGGTGCACTGTGGAAAGAAAAAGGGCTTCTTAATTCACAGGGGACTCTAATAAAACATCGTGAAAAAGTTTTGGCTCTGCTTGATGCCGTGCACAGACCGGAGCAAGTGGCAGTAATGCATGTACAAGGACATCGAAAGGAAGAAGGAAAGATATTCGATGGTAACTGTTTGGCAGATTACACGGCACGAGATGCGGCTCAACAGGTTTGGACTCAGATGGCTTTAATACCTGTTAAGGTAAATCCTATAACACCTTATTTAAATCAACAGCCACAGTACACCCCTGAGGATGAAAAATTGCCACACTTGCTCCGGGCCCAGAAGAACACTATGGGATGGTATGTAACCCTTACAGGACAAGTAGTGGTACCCGGGAATATCACGAAAGTCATTTTAACCACAGAACACAATAAATGCCATTGGGGTGCAGAGGTATTGGTGAAATTTCTGAAAAATGACATAATCCCTAACCGGATGCTAACATTGGCAAAGCGGGTGAATGCAATGTGCCCAGTTTGTTTGAAAAAGAATCCCGTAGTGAAAAAGCAAATTCAGTTAGGAAAATTGCAGGTAGGGCCAGAGCCAGGAGATTATTGGCAGATAGACTTTTCAGAATTGCCACGAGCACAGGGGTATAAGTACATACTGGTTTATGTGTGCACATTTTCTGGATGGCCAGAAGCTTTTCCATGTAGAACCAATCAAGCTAAGGAGGTAGTTAAGACATTGTTGAGGGAAATTATTCTGAAATTTGGGGTTCCACTAGGGCTATCATCAGACAGGGGGCCACATTTCATTGCCACCATAGTACAGGAAGTAGCACGAATGTTAAATATAACCTGGAATTTACACCCACCATGGAGACCTCAATCAAGTGGACAAGTAGAGAGAATTAATCAGACCTTAAAAGGGCAAATTAGAAAAATCTTGTCAGGAAGCCAAATTACAGTGGCCCCAAGCATTACCACTAGTTCTACTAAGAATTAGAATCAAGCCACGAGAGAAGGTGAGAGTAAGTCCATACGAAATATTGTATGGCAAACCATACCATGCAAATAGTCTGAAAGGTGATTTACACATAACAGGGGACCAGGTAGTTTTCAATTACATAATTTCTCTTCACAGAATTCTTAGTTCTCTGCGAAGGGCTTTGCAGTGGAACAGACCACTTCCTCTAGAGAATCCTGTCCATGACATTCAACCTGGAGACAATGTGTACATAAAAAACTGGTCAACGGAACCACTGAGGGAAACATGGGACGGCCCGCATCTGGTAATTTTGACAACCTTTACAGCAATCAAGGTGGCGGGAATTGACAACTGGATACATTACACTCGAGTCAAAAAGGTTCCTACTCAATGGGAAACTCAAATCATGTCCCTGACGTGTTTGAAAATACGGGCTGTACCAAACTGTTAATTACTGCTTTGTTAGTGATGTTGAGATCTTTGTCTACTCATGGAATGGTAATTGTCTCTGTTTCAGAACAGGATACAACAGATAGTTGTAGCAATGGAAAGGATGAACGTGAATTTGACCTGTGAGATCCGAGATGACCAGAAAATTGGAGCTGAGGAAATTATACCATATTGGAAAAAGGGGGGTAAAGACTGTAAAGGTGATATTGTCACAGTTTGGGATAGAGATACACACACTGGTAATACTACATTGATGATAACAAATGTAACGACAGATGAGACAGATCTGTTCACATGTTTAGTAGTGGTACAAGGCAGTTTCGATTACAAGCAAATTAGACTTAAGGTAGAAAAGTGGGGGAGTAATATTAGCAAGATAGTGGTTTCCCCTTTCAAGGCCAAGGTTGATATGTGGGATGGACCTCCTTTAAGGATCAATTGCACATGGACAATGAAAAGATCATGTGGACAAGAATATTCAGTTACTTGGTGGAAATGGGAGAAGGAGGCTGCGCAATGGACAAAACCTATAGGACAAACAAATGTGGTGATAAGTGAATTTGCAGGAGTATGATGGTTAAATAATACTCGAGCAAAATTGGGGTCATCTGAGGGAAGTTATATTTGTGTAATAATATGTGGTTGGTATGCAAACTATGGAAAAAGGGAAGTAGTAGGGACAACCCATTTAGGACTGGGAGTGAGACCAACACATGGAATATACCGAGCAGAACGAGGAGTTCCGGTAATTTTGGAATGTAAGGTGAGGGCTGGAACTGAATTCACAGAATTCAGATGGTGGTTCAGGAAGGGCAACCTTCCCCAAAGTAGCAAACATCACGCTGAAAGGAGAAAGCTAGGACATACCCTTACTTTAGTCATACAAGACGTACAAAAAAGTGATGAAGGAACTTATTGGTGCTGGGTAGCGAAAGAGGCTTGGTGGGCTCACTCAAGGACCATGGTGATAATAACACAGGGATGGATTCGGTCACGGAAAATCAGAGAGGCACCCAATAATACAGAAATTGAACTCCCGGAGTTCAAACGAGGTAATGAACAGGAAAATCTAATTGTAGGATTAATTAGAGATTTTGGGATGGTTCAAAATGTGTCCAGGATTACAGCATGTTTGCCTTTACCACAAGCCGCAGGTGAACCCATTCCATGGGGAATAATACCTATTACGGAAATGCCAAATGCTTTTGCTAATATAACATGAAACTGCAGGATGGTACTGAAAGAAATTGTTGAATGGATAAAAACATGTACTATTTTATTTCAACAGTTAACTCAAAACCAATGTGAACAGTTACCAGGATATTTTGCTTGGGTAAATGATCCTAAGGTGGATGGAAATTGCATGATAACAGGAACAGTAATGTCGCCGTGTGCAAAAAGTATAATACGCAGGAAAAGGGTAACAAGGGAAGAAGTGTGTGAAAAACATACACGGATTACTACCTTGGAAGAATGGGAAACAATTTGGGGACCAAGCTTGTTAGAAACCTATAGTTACATTGATACAGTTAAATGGTGCATCCAGTGGACGGGGAAAGTTA
This sequence comes from Erithacus rubecula, assembly GCF_903797595.1. Classification (NCBI taxonomy): domain Eukaryota; kingdom Metazoa; phylum Chordata; class Aves; order Passeriformes; family Muscicapidae; genus Erithacus; species Erithacus rubecula. The sequence continues at coordinate 224,665 of NW_027636150.1, forward strand.
ATCAGACACACAAAGGTTTAACTATGCTACATTCTACGCAGAGACAACTCAGACAGCAAAAGGAAAATTGGAATTGTATAAAAATATACACTTGTGACACTCCGGAATTAGAAATTGGACTGATGCCTGTAAGGATGCTATTAAAATTAGGATGTGAGTGTAGAGGATATAACCATTCTATGACAGGAACTGCCAGCCAGAAGGACATAAATTGCAAGACTACCAGATTAAGGAGTCCAGGGAATTTAGTATGGGTATTAGGACATGGTTTGTGGGCAACTCATATGCCAGTAGATGGGCCAGTTACCCAAATCACGTTAGGAATCCAAACATTATGTCCCTTCTGGAAACAATCTAAATTAAAACTACAAATGACAAGGCACAAGAGGGAAGCAGAAAATGAGGAAGATCAATGGCATGAACCTGACAGTGGAGTAAAGTTTGGTTGGGCGTTAGAATCCTTGTTTGCTCAAATTGCCTCTTACAGGAATAGAGAAATGATCTATCGATTGATGGGACAAACAGAAAGATTAGCAGCTGCCACCAAGAAGGGTTTTAGAGATTTAAATCTCCAGCTGCAAGCTACAACTCGTATGACTATACAGAATAGGATGGCTTTAGATTTGTTGTTGTTAAAGGAACATGGGGTGTGTGGATATTTAAGCAATAAAATAGACCACTGTTGTATCCATATCCCAAATGTGACAGTTGACGTAGAGAAAGATATTTCTCAATTAGAAAGTGTAGAAGAAAAAATTAAAGATTTGGAAAAAGAGGCAGAGCACAATTGGCTTGGTGCTCTGTTTCAGTCATTAGGGCTCCAACTTTCTGGATGGATCTCATCAGTGATACAATATGTAATTATGATTGTAATTGTGGTACTTATTGTCGCTGGAGTGTTTAAGTGCATTACAGGTGTAATTACCAAGGAGCGATTGCATGCTAGAAGACTGCTCAGCGCTGTCACCTATGCTCCAGTGACACCACCTCCGTCATATAAGGACACGGTGCAATTTGTCCGATCTCCAGATGAGGATCGAGTGAATATTTGAGCATCCCTTCAAAGGAGATTGAGTGATGCTCAAAAGGGGGGAGTTGTTGCAGTATGTTTCAGTAAAATTGAAATATAAAATTAGTAGTAGTTATGCTAAGGACTGATCAAGTAGCTTAGGCCCTGAGTTGGCGAGAGTGAGGAATATTCAGTTAAGTAAATTTATGTGTGTACCAAAGTAAGTCTTGCTGAAACAGTAGAAATGTTACTCTCTTGAATAGTGCATTGTTTATCTACATGATGTATGTGACTTGTCTAGCCGAGTGTAACAATTTATTACTTAGAGGAATGTAGACAGATTAGGAGAACGTTGAGAAAATCACATAGAGGTAGTGAAGTAAGAAAATCAAGGATAAAGAAATTCTCCAAGAAGTGTATTTAAGCTCTGAGAAATTGTAATCGGGCGAGCTCTGACTTTGGACGCTAGTCCTCAGACCCCAGGGCCCTTAATAAAGCATCGCACTAAACAACCTAGTTGTTTCGTGTCTCTCTGTTGGGCAACAAGGGGAGATTGTAACCCCATGGGGCATAATGGGACCAAGGGGCTTTCATGAAACCATGGGGCCTCATGGCACCAAGGGGCCATTTTGAACACCATGGGGCCTAATACAGCAAAGGGGCTTTTGTGTCACCATGAGTCCTCTGATAATCAAGGCACAAGTGTGACACCAAGGGGCCTCATAGAAACAAGAGGGTATTGACACACCATGGAGTCTAACAGAACCAAGGGGCCATTGTGCCACCATGGGACTTCATGGAACCAAGAGCCATTGTGAGACCATGGGGCCAAACAGGCCAAGGTGCCATTGTTACTCAATGCTGTCCACTGGGACCAAGGGGCTATTGTGAGACCATGGAGCCTAAGAGAACAAAGGGCCCATTGTGACACCATGCAGCCTATCTGAACCAAGGGTCCATTGTGACACCATGGAACCTAACAGAAGCAAGGTGCCATTCTGATACTATAGGGCCCCATGGCACCAAGGGGCCATTTTGAAACCAAGGGTGCCTAACAGAACCAAGAGGCCATTGTGACACCATGGGACCTCAGAGAAGCAAGAGGCCATTGTGATACCCTGCGTCCTCATAGAACCCAGAGTGCATTGTGACACCATGGGCCCTCATAGAACCAAGGGTCCATTGTGGCACATGGCAGACATAGAACCAAGGGGCCATGGTAACAGCATGAGATCTCAGAGAATCACAGATCCACTGTGGCACTATGTGGCCTATCTGAACCATGGGGCCATTGTGATACAATAGGGTCTAACAGAACCAAGGGGAAATTGTAACACCACGAGGCCAAACAGAACGAATGGGCCATTGTAACTCCATCGGGCCTTATGGAACCAAGGATCCCTCATGACACAATGAGTCCTAACAAAACCAAGGGAAAATGGTGACACCATATGTCCTAAAAGAACCAAGGGTCTATTGGGAGTACCATAGGCCCTAAGGAAACCCAGTAGCCATTGTGACCCCATTGTGCTGTATGAAACCAATGGGCCATTTTGATATGATGGGGCCTAATAGAACCATGTGGCAAATGGGACACCAATGTGCTGCCTGGAACCAATGTTCCATTGTGACACCATGGGGCCTAACAGAATAAAGGGGCCATTCTGACAACACGGGCCTCATAGAACCAAGATACCATTGTGACCCGATGGGACCTTATAGAACTAATGAGCTGTTGTGACACCATGGGACTTCATGGAACCAAGGGGCCATCATGACATAACGGGGTCTCAGTGAACCAAGGGGCCATTGTGACACCATGGGGCCTCATAGAACCAAAGGTGTACTGTGACACCAGTGGGCCTAACAGGACCAAGTGGCCATTGTGACATATGAGGGCTCATAGAACTCAGGGGCCATTATAACACCATGGGACCTCACAGAACCATGGGTCCATTGTGACACCATGTGGCATGTCTGATCTAAGTGGTCATTGTTGCAACATGGACTCAAACAGAATCAAGGTCCATTGTGACACCAAGTAGCCTCATGGCACCAAAGGGCCATTTTGAACACCATACGAGCTCACAGAACCAAGGGGCAATTATTAACACCATGGGGCCTAACAGAACCAAGGGGCCATAGTTACACCATGGGTCTTAACAGATGGGAAATTGTGACACCATGGGGCATAAAAGAAGCAAGGGGTTTGGGTCACACCATAGAGCCTAACAGACAAAGGGGCCATTTCCACACCACGGTGTCCACCAGAATCAAGGGGCCATTAGGACATCATGGGGCCTCCCAGAACCAAGGGACCATTGTGACACCATGGAGCCTGACTGGAACACGGTGCCATTGTGACACCGTAGGGCCTCATGGCACCAACGTGCCATTTTGAACACTGTGGGGTCTAAAAGGACAAAGGGGACCATTTTATTCCCTGGGGCATAATGGCATAAGGGCCTAACAGAACAATGGGGCTGTTGTGAAACTATGGGAACTCATTACACCAAGGGGCCATTGTAAAAACATGGGACCTCATGGAACCAAGGGTCCATTGTGACACCATGTGGCCACTGTGAACCGAGGGGCTGTTCTGACAACATGGCTCCTAAGAGAACCAGGGGAAAATTGTGACACTATGGGGCCCAAGGAATGCAACCGGCATTTGTGACGCCATAGTGCTTAACAGTACAAAGGGGCCACTGTGACTCCATCAGACCTCAGGAAACGAAGGGGCCATTGTGACACCACAGGGCCTCATAGCACCAAGGGGCCATTTTGAAAACCATGGGAGCTCATAGAACAACCGGGCCAATTTGAACACCATACGGACAAATAGAAACAAGGGGACATTTTGACATCATGGAACCTCGTAAAACCAAAATGCCCTTGTGACACCAATGGACCACAAAAACCAAAAGGGAATTGTGACACCGTCAGGCCTATGAGAACCAAGAAACCATTGTGACACCATGGGTCCTAAGAGAAAAAAGTGGTGGTTGTGGCACTATGGGGCCTAACAGAACCAAGTGGCTGTTGTGACACCATTATGTTGCATGGTATCAATGGTCCTTTTGAAACCATAGGGTCTGACAGAACTAAGGGACCATAATCACACCATGGTGTCCACCAGAACCGAGGGCCCATTGTGACACCATGTGACTTCATGGGACCAAGGGTCCATTGTGACACCATAGGTCCTCAGAAAACCAAGGGGTCATTGTGACACCTGGGGCCTAATAAACCCAAGGGTGTATTGTGACACCATGTGGCCTAACAGAGCCAAAGGGCCATTGTGACACCATGAGGGCTCATAGAACCAATGCTCCATTGAGACACCATGGGATCTCATGGTATTAATAGGTCATTGTGACACCATGGGGCCTCATAGATCCCAGGTTCCATTGCGTCACTATGGGACCTCATGGAACCAAGCAGCCATTTTGACATCATGGAGCCTCATGGAACAATGGTCTATGATGACACCATGGGGCCATACAGAACCAAGGTGCCAGTGTGACACCTTGGAACTTAACAAAACTAAGGAGCCATTTTGACATCATGGCCTCATATAACCAAGGGGCCAATGTGACACCATGGGACCTCACAGAACCATGGGTCCGTTGTGGCACCATCTAGTATGTCTGATCAAATTGGTCATTTTGACAACATGGACCCAAACAGAACCAAAGTGCCATTGTGACACGAAGTGGGCTCATGGAACCAATGGCCTATTTTGAACACCATGGGAGCTCATGGAACCAAGGGGCAATTATTAACACCTTGGGGCCTAATAGAATGAAGGGGTCATGGTGACACCGTGGGGTCTCATAGAATCAAGGTTGTGTTGTGACACCATGGTGCCCAACAGAGCCAAAGGTCCATTGTGACACACGGGGGCTCATAGAAGAAAGGGGCCCTTGTAACACCTAGAAACACATAGAACCTCATGGAATCAAGTGGCCATTGTGACACTTTGGTGCCTCATAGAACCAAGGGGCCATTCTGGAACCATGGGGCCTCTGAGAACCAAGGGGTGATGTAGACACCATGGAAACTAATGAAACCAAGGGCCATTGTTACACCATGAGGTCTAAGAGAAGCAATGGGCCATGGTGTTACCTTGGGGCCTAAAAAAATCATAGGGCCATTTTGGTATCATGGAGTCTCGTGGAACCAAAATGACATTGTGACACCAATGGACCACAAAAACCAAAGGGGAATTGGTACACCCCGGGGCCTAAGAGAACCAAGGTGCCATTGTGGCACCATGGATAGCAACAGATAAAAGTAGTCATTATGGCAGCATGGGGAATCATGGAATGAAGGAGACATTGTGATACCTTGAGCCTAAAGGAACCAAGGGACCATTGTGGCACCATGAGGCCTAACAGAACTCGGTGGCCATTGTGACATCATGGGCCCTAACAGAACCAAGGGGCCAGTCTGACAACATAGGACCCAATGGAACCAAGGATGCTACTGAGGAACCTCGTGTGAACATTAATTAAACCAAGAATCTGCTCCAGTTGAGCTCTTCTCCCCAGGTGTCCTGGGGTGACGTTACGATGCTTTGTATCCCCAATTGTGTGTGCTGTTCGTTTCTGGAATTATGTTCGGTGCTTTCAGAATTGACTCTGAAAGTGAAGGTTTGTTTTGTCTAGTTAGTGGGTGCCCCTCCACCATCGTCTGGGCTTAGGGAGGCTCACTGGCTTTGCTTTCATTTTGCTGGCTTGGCTTGGCTCGCTGGCTTTGCTTTTGCTTTTTCCTTATTAGTTCGTTTAGCTAGGCAGCCAAATTTCCTTCTCTGGACTGTTTTCCTTGCTTTCCTTCTTCTCTTTTCCTGAATACCATCTGAACCTGTTCCAGACCAGGACCTAGGAACATCGAGGAGCTCCTGGAGTCTGCATTTTCATGATAAGCATTCAGCCCTCCACGGCACCAGAGACTTTCTGAGTTTGTTCAGCCTCTCAGACTGGTGAAAGAATTTCTTTTGTCATCTGTGGCTGGTTTTTTCTTGTGTTGAGGAGTGGGGGTTTTTTGTTTTCTAAATAAACAGGTTTTTTCCACTTTTCCTCTGAGGAAATTCTTCCCGAACCCAGTGGTGGGGGGCAGATCTACTGCAGAGCAGGATCCAGCACTGGATGCAGGTGAATCCCTGCTCCATTCTGGGCCTCCGTGGGCTGCAGGTGGATCTCTGCTCCCTCATGAGGTACCTGAGCCAGTCCCCCTCCCCATGTGTTGCTGCATGATTAGGGCAGGAGAAATTTGGGAGGACCAAAACTCCTGTTTCCTCCAGTGAATACTGAGTTTTTGGAGTAGCTACTGCCCATTCTGGTGTTGTGTCACCAACTGAACCATCCAGCAGTTCAATCTTAGGTCAGGCTCCCATATTGACAGGATCTTTTCTTGATCCCCTCTGGCTCTCATCCATAATTTCCTATATACTTGACCTAAGCATTGTTTCTCCAGGAACAATTTTAAAATGTTGGAAATAAGATTTTAAAGTTTTAGAATAGAATAATATATATAGAAAACAAGTAGAAGTTTTAGAACAAAAGTTTGTCCTTTTTTGCCTTCTTCTTCATAAGCCTAAGTAATATTTTATAATTAAATAAAAAGTCTGCATTACAAGCCACAAATTGTTAGTTATTAAGTTAAAAGTAAAAATAATTTAAGCATCATTTCTTAATTAAGCAATTTATCAAATTATTGTTTGCTGGAGTATCAAATTTTCAGAGCATCTGGCTGCTCTGATAAATTCTCTTTGCCCTGGCTTGAGAGAACATGCTGTAATCAATCTTGCTGTCATTTTTCTGGAGAACAGTCTTAACAAGATGGAACCAATCGTGATCATTCATGGCTTCTTATAAATAGATACGATAATAGATTTCTTTTCCAGGTTAAGTATAGGTGGCCTATCCACCTGGGCCAAATAGGTGAATTTAACCCAAATATGGGCAGTGGCCAACAAAGTATGATGGAAAGAATTGTATTGTTCCCACATGTCCTACCCACTGTCCAGCAATGTTGTTCAGCCTTATTTTTTATTTTCATGAACAGAAACAATCCATCGAGCTTTGTCCACAAAAGTATGTACCATACCAATGGAGAAGAGCAGTGCTCTGGATGCTCTGGGCCCAGACTGTCTTCTCTTGCATCATCTTAGAGAGACCTAGGGCCAACAGCAGAAGAGTTTTTGCCACACCACTTTCCTCTCACTCCTATAGGAAAACCCAAAAATTCAATGTCTGATGCATTTGTAAGATCTTGAGTTAGTCTGTGAAGGCACTGGTATTTCCTGACCTTCTCATTGGCAGCAACTTTCAAGGAGGAGTTGGAGTGCTTGTATCTGACTGTCATGTTCACCATGAATGCCTTTCCTCCTTTAACAAATATCAAATCTGGCTTGTATAATTTGTTGTGATCGTCTTTTGAAACACAGTCCAGTTCTTCTTTTTAGCAGCTCACAGATGTGTCTCTTTGTGCCTTTATTCCTGGTGTTTTGAGTAATTGGACAGTTCCCTATAATATGGGCTGATGTTTCATTATCAGCACCACAATATTATCAAGTTTCCACAAGTACCCCTGGCCAGGACCTCTCTCGTGGGGCAGACATTGACTCTCAACTGTAGTGCAGTTGCCAATTTTCTATGAGGTGTGCTTCTGTACCTGGTTATCCACCAATTACTGATAGTATCATTTTCAAACTCCTCAATACCATGGCCTTGGGATAAGAGTAATTTTTGATATGATATGATATGATATGATATGATATGATATGATATGATATACATCATATGCTTTGGGATACTTGGCCAACTCCTCCAAAGTAGTTTACATGTTCCAAGAACTGTTTAGCATGGCTCCTCCTCGGGTTTGCCTTTTTAGAGCCTGCACATTTCTTGGCTGTGGTTTCAGTCTGTTCTTATTATCACCTCCAGCCTGGGCTTCGGTCCATACTTGGTGCTGATTGTAGCAGGGGACTTCATCACCTCTCCATTGGAATCCCAACCAAGCAGGCAGTTCAATTTCCACAAGCATGACTATATCAGCAATTTCACTACTATGTTTAAGTTTAGTTAATAGCAGAAATAAAAACTGTATCTTTATAGCAAAACTGCTATAACATTATACATACAGCATGCATGTTAATATTTGCAAAAAAACCAATATTATAATATGGATTTATATCATGCTGGACATTTTCCAGCCCATTCCCAGCTCAAAGCAGAGGGAAGAAGAAAAGGAAAGAGCAGCCCTGACAGAATCCCAGAAAGATGGTGATGAGAAGGGGCCCAGAAGGGTGAGACACCTCAAACCCAGTGAAGGTGCAAATGAGACCATAGGAGCACAAACTACGAATTTGATTGAACATGGATTTGATTGAACTGGAAATGTGAGGTACAGAAATAGGAAAGAGAGAAAAAGAAAGAGGGAAAAGTTGAGGCTGGGATTGGGCAGCTGCTGGGAAGAGCCACAGAGCACAGAGCCTTTCACCAGCATGGCCAGAGCCCAAACTGAACAATTTGCTCAGTGGTGACTCCCCAGAGAGTGGCATGAAAAATGTGTTCCTCTTTGTGTTGATTTAAAAAGGTGTAATACAAGAAAATAAAAGACAAATAGTAAAGTAAAAGGTTATAATGGTTGGGAGTGTGGTATTTGGTTAAGAATACACTTTTTTTGAGGTATATTTTCTGAATTTATTTGCTTCTTGTATATTTATAGACTTACTGTATATTTTCAAACTGTTTTATAAATCATATTTTATAATTTAGGATTTGTTTTAAAGGTTATTTTATGAGTTTCGTTTTTAAGACCATTTGTGGGTTTTTGTTGTGGTTTTAATTTATTTTTTTTAATAAGTTTTGATTTGTGGCTTTTAGTTTTTAGAGACGGTTGGTGCTGGCAACTGGTGTATTAGCAATAGGTGTTTCTATTGAGTGTTATTTAATTAAGTAAGTAGTTTCTTTATTACAAATACTCTTTATTAACCTATGTTACTTTTAAAGAAAACTGTATTTAAAAAATTATTTTAACACTACACATACAGTATTTCTCTGAATATTCGGGAGAAGCCAATGCCATAACATGTGTTTGTAGCAGCGGCAGAGCCGCAGCGCCCAGCGCTCCCCACTCCCACCCCACCTGCGCCACCCCCTCGCATCCAGCGACCCCCGGGAGCGGAACTGGGGCTCGGGGCGAGGGGACGGCACGGACGGATCTGCACTGGGGGGCCCGAGCCCCCTGCCCAGCCCTGTGAAGCGCGGAAAAACTCTCTATACCGCACAAAATAAGGTATAAGAGTAGGAATGTATTTATTCAGCGCTGAGGGGGATAGGTCCTCCAAAAACACGCACACCTTTGGCGACCTGCACTTCTCTTTTTATTCTCTACAAACTAGAATTGCACAATACACCTAATACATATTCATCGCCTGTCCCGCTACATATTAAAATTAGCAACAAGCCTCTTTCTGCTCCACACTGCTCCTTGGGAAAAAGTAAACCGTTTTCCTTTCAGTTGAACTTTTCATCTTGTCTCCTTGCACACATTCTTTTTACTCCTTTGCCCATCTTCTGGACTTTGATACCAGTTTTCCTGGGTTCATGGATCTGGAGAATCCCCCTTATCCTGTGGTGCCTTTGTCCTTGCATCCTGTTCGCCCACCCCAGCTCTTTATCTTATCCTGCAGCCTTGCTCTCCCCTGTTCTTGTAAGTACCGTAAATTCCAGCAAACATAGGGTTTTGTCAGCCCCCTTCTAGTCCAAGCATTTCTCGATGCTCGATTCCTAACTCTCAGTTGCTCTGTCTCCCCTGCAGGCTCAGGGGGTGCTGCCCCCTCCCCAACAGCCGCTGCTGCGGCGGCCGTGGGGCACAGGGGGTGGCAAAGGGGGGTCCGGGATGCGAGCGGGCGAGCAGCGGGAGGAAGAGGAGAGAGGGGAAGGGGAGGAGAGAGGAAAGGGAGGAGCAGGAGCTGGAGGAGCAGGAGAGGGGCAGCAGGCGCAGGGGGAGAATCGCGGTGCTGCAGGGCGAGCCCGCTGAGCCCGCAGCTCCGCTGGCCCCGGCAGCATCGCATTCCTGCATCCCGCGGGTGAGCGCGGAGGGGAAGCTCGGCCCGGGGCTATCGCGGCAGCTCCGGCACGGCTGGTTGGGTTTTGGATTCTTGGGGGATGGGGGTTGGTGTTTGTGCCTCGCAGATTCGGGAATCGAGTCCCAAATGTATTTGGGTGTCCTTGGGAGACGTATTGTTTTATTGATGTGAGGAGGGGATGTTTCTGGCTCTTGCAGGAATCCAAAGCTGAGCCGTAAATGCTCCTTGGGGGGATTTGAAGGGGCCACGTGGCGATGGCCCGGTCCCGGCGGGGCGGGACATCGGTTTTGGGGATCCCCGGGAGAGGCGGGGGATGAAAGGCGGGAGCCCCGGCGTGGGGAGAGGGGCGACAGCAGAGCTGGGGGACCCCCGGCAGCCTGGAGGGGAGGTGGAGCCGGGAGATGAGTGGGGTGCGGGCCCCCCGAGCCTGGAAGGGCTGGCAGGGAAAGGGGGAAGCCCTGAGTGCCTGGAGTGGGGGGATGCTGGAGAGGGGGACCCTGGGACCTGAGTCAGGATCAGGGCAGGATGAGCCCTGGGACCCACAAAACTCCCTCAGTGTGCCTGAGCAGGAGCCAGGAGAGGGGGAATCTCCAGGAGCCACGGGTCCCCATCAGCTCTGAGCACAGGAACCCCCATAACCACAAAGTGAAGACAGTGTGAACAGGGATCATCTGGGAGAGTGTTTTTGGGCTCCTTCGTGATTTTTGGAGGTTTTTATGGACACCAGACAGCCCGGGCATTTCCAGAGGTGCAGTCAGGCAGCAGGACCTTCAAAGCCATAACAATCACTTCATTTTTCCCCCAAACCAAGATTTTCCATTCCCAAGTCTTATTCAGGTGGAGGAAAAGGCTGTGAGGAACAGGAAGATGCCCCCGGACAGCCAGGCAGGTGAGGAGGAAGTCACTGCCCCTTTCCCCCTCTGTCCTGCTAGGGAGGACTGGGGACATCTCCTTCTCCTTCCCTCTGGCACAGAGTCAAATCCCATCCTCTCCTTGTCCTTTCCCCCCAGAGCAGGAGCTGAGGACGGAGACCATGGAGGACAAATCCCCTCAGCAGAACCTCGTGGAAGAGGCCGTTTGCAGCGGCTCCACAGTGCAGGAATCCAACAGGGAGGAAAAGCCACGGAGATCCCGCACAAGGAGGGGCTGCAAACACAGATCATGGAGATCCGAGGAGGAAAGACCCAGCCTGGGCTGGGCAGGCAGCCAGAGATGTGGCCAGAGCTCTGAGCTGAGGGTCCATGAGCAGCTTCAGGATGGCAAAAAGCCCCTTCAGTGTTTGGAATGTGGGAAGAGTTTCCACACGAGCTTCAGCTTAAACCGGCACCAGATGATCCACACTGGGGAGAAGCCCTATGAGTGTGGGAAATGTGGGAAGGGATTCAGAGACACGTCAGATCTGATCAGGCACCAGACAGTGCACACTGGGGAACGGCCCTATGAGTGTGGGGAATGTGGGAAGGGATTCAAGTGCAGCTCCAGCCTGATCATCCACCAGAGGACCCACACTGGGCAACAGCCCTACGAGTGTGAGGAATGTGGGAAGAGCTTCAACCAGAGCTCCAATTTGACCCGCCACCAGAGGATCCACACTGGGGAACGGCCTACGAGTGTGGGGAATGTGGGAAAAGCTTCAACCAGAGCTCCAGTTTGATCTACCACCAAAGGATCCATACTGGGGAACAGCCCTATGTGTGTGGGGAATGTGGGAAAGGATTCCGCAACAGCTTTGGTTTAATCTGCCACCAGAGGATGCACACTGGGCAGAAGCCCTATGAGTGTGGAGAATGTGGGAAGGGCTTCACTGTGAGGTCCTGTTTGATCCGCCACCAGAGGATCCACACCCCGGAACGGCCCTATGAGTGTAGGGAATGTGGGAAAGGCTTCCGTGACACCTCCGAACTAATCCAACACCTGAGAGTGCACACCGGGGAACGGCCCTACGAATGTGGGGAATGTGGGAAGAGCTTCAGCGTGAGGTCCAGTTTGATCCGCCACCAGAGGATCCACACTGGGGAACGGCCCTACAAGTGTGGGGAATGTGGGAAGGGCTGCCGTGATACCTCCGAACTTGTGCAACACCTGACAGTGCACACTGGGGAACGGCCCTACAACTGTGGGGAATGTGGGAAGAGCTTCAGGCACAGATCCCACCTGATTGTCCACCAGAGGATCCACACGGGGGAGAAGCCCTATGAGTGTCTTGAGTGTTGGAAGAGCTTTCAGAGGAGATGCAGTCTGCTAAAGCATCAGCAGATTCACATAGAGGAGAGGAGAGGCCCTTCTGCTGCCCTGACTGTGGAAGGGCTTTAAGAAAAACTCCACCCTTGTCACCCACCAGTGGATCCACACCGGGGAGAGGCCCTAACAGTGTCCCCAGTGTGGGAAGAGTTTCTCCCAGAACTCTGCTGTGACCCAGCACCAATGGGGACACTGGTAAGGGAAGGTCTGTAAGTGCCCCGCGTGTGGGAAGAGGTTCCTGCACTGCTCCAGCTCCATCCCCTCTGTTGGACCCCGTTGGATGCTCCCCAGTGACCCTCGTTGGGCAGAGCCTTGGTGATCCATGGTCCTGGTGATCCATGTTGGGAACTCACCTGGCTGGTGGTCTCCACATCTTCCTGGCTCTCTGTGGGCACCTGGACTCAGCAGGCCAAAAACCCATTGGGATGCAGACTGACATCAGGAATTCATTTGGGAGAGTGGATTTTACTTTCTACCCTGTGAGAGTCCGTGTGAGCCTCTCGTCTGTTTCTGCCCAACGACCCTTGCCTGAGGCCTGCGCTGGCCAGGGATGGGAGGAACGCCAAGTGACTGTTCCGCAGGTGATGCCTACCAGGACTGGTTTCTCATGATAACTAGTCACGGGGCACTGACTCAACAAAGCTCCCACAGATGGAAGAGCAATGGACTGGTCTGGTATGGGCTACCCTGCATGTGTTCATAACAAGAAAGATGGTAATAAAGTGCATTTCTGTAAAAGTAAACTGGTTTTGTCCCCTGCTGTGTCTTTTGCACTCTGAGATCCCTAAAAGAACCCGTCACGACTCCCACTCGCGTTGGGCAGATCACATCAGCAGCTTTGCAAAGACTATTACAGGAGGAAAGAAATCAGGTAAAAACTCTGCAAAACCATCTAGAGCAGGAAAGAAATCACGGCTATTTGCTACAACTATCACATGCCTCACAACATGCAGATACACCTAATGAAACAGAAGAAAAGGAAACATATCACATAAAGCAGATATACCCACAGAGAGAATTAGTACACATATAAAATAGTGGAGAAAATTGCTGCTCTAAAATGAGACCTCTTGTTAAAACGGAATATAGATACCTGAACAACGAGGATTTTGACCCCCATATAACCTCCAAAGAAATACCATACACTGCTAATGAATTGGCCAAATTAAAGAAAGAATACTCACGTCTCCCCCAAGAATCTGAGACCGAGTATGTATTTAAAGGTTCACTCACTGGAGGAGATCAAATTAAATTAAGTGAACAAGAGGCCAGTGGGTAGTGGGGGCCCGGAGTTTTCTTAACAACTGGAAACTCTCGTGTTCCATGGTCTCTGACACAGCGTGCAGCCTACTGGGCTGGGGGACTTAGCCCCCTAAAAAGAGGTGATCCTCTAGCCATAACTGGCACCCCAGACCAACTCTTAGAATACATTCATAAAGCTGCCTGTTTGCAAATGATACATGAACGAATACGAAACCCTAGCTATGAGTCACCAATGCAATTACCTGTAAAGCCTGAAATCATGACACCTTTAATTCGGGGTCTCCCTGAATCTCTGAAACCTACAGCAATCCTTCTTCAAAAAATAATAGCATCTATAACACCTGTAGACAGGCTTGATAGATTTCTTGCTCTAGTATGTATGCCCAGGAAGGAAATGATAACCAGGGTTAGAGGGGCCCTGCCTCTAGCCAGGGAGAGGCACAGGACAGCCAGGTCTTTTGGATGGAGCAGATCCAATGGCCTGGCACATCAGACCCTTTAGTTGATCCTGGTGCACAGTGCACCCTAATGCCACTGGGACATGTGGGGGCAGAACCTGTTTCCATTGCTGGGGTGATGGGGGAGTCACAGGAATTGACTCTGCTGTAGGCTGAAATGAGCCTGACTGGGAAGGGGTGGCAGAAACATCCCAGTGTGACTGGCCCAGAGTCTCCATGAATTCTGGGCATACTCTTCCTCTGGAAGGGCTATTACAAAGACCTAAAGGGACTCAGGTGGGCTTTTGGAAAAACTGCTGTAGAGGCAGAGGGCATTGAGAAATTAAACACCTTGCCTGGACTATCAGAAAACCCATCTACAGGAGGTTCCTGAAGGTGAAAGTGCAACAAGTACCAACTGCCACCTCAACAGCACACATCCAGCAGTGTCAGATGAATCAAGATATCATTATCCCCACCCATAAAATTTTGGCTAGAAAGTCAAAGGGTGCTCAGTAAAACCCACTCACCCTTCAACAGCCCCAGTTTCCCTGTGGGCAAATCTGTCAGACAATAGAAATTGACTGTAGGCTATTGTGCCTTGAATGAAGTGACTCCACTGTGGGAGCTAAGACAGAGTACTGTGGATTTAATCAGCATAAGCAGCTTGATAACCAAGATGCCTTGGCAAGAGCAAACAGAGCTTTGAAGACTCCATGAAGATTGGATCAAGACTGGAGACAGGAAAGAAGAACGAATCAAGTAGAAATATTGGAAAATGTGTAAGCTTGTCTGTATGACGTTTAACCCAACCAATGTAGTAAAAAATGACCAGTTTTCCTAAAAATGGTATATAAGCACGTGTAGCAGTGAGTAAATTTGGATTCTGATCAGCAGTCAGTAGACCCCCTCTCTCTCCCAGTTGTTGATTCTCCAGTGCTGAGCGCTGCTGTGCCGGACACGCTGGATCTCCAGGAGGAGCTGGAGCCCAAGGCAGC
This sequence comes from Erithacus rubecula, assembly GCF_903797595.1. NCBI lineage: Eukaryota > Metazoa > Chordata > Aves > Passeriformes > Muscicapidae > Erithacus > Erithacus rubecula. The sequence goes on from NW_027636150.1 coordinate 239,713, forward strand.
AAAGTGGCACCATTGACATTGCCAATGCATTTTTCTCCATTCCTTTGGCAGCAGAGTGCAGGCCTCAGTTTGCTTTCACCTGGGGGGACGTGCAGCACACCTGGAACCGACTACCCCAGGGGTGGAAACACAGCCCCACCATCTGCCATGGGCTGATCCAGGCTGCACTGGAAAAGGGTAAAGCTCCAAAACATCTGCAATAAATCAATAACACCATTGTGTGGAGGAACAGGGCAATAAAAGTATTTGAGAAAGGAGAGAGGATCATCCAGATTCTGCTGGAAGGAGGTTTCACCATGGAGAAGAGCAAAGTCAAGGGAGCTGCCTGAGAGATCCAGTTCCTGGGAGTAAAGTGGCAAGATGGACAGAGCCAGATCCCCACTGAAATGATCCATGAGATCATCACAGTGTCTCCACCAACCAGCAAGAAGGGAACACAAGCTTTCCTAGGGGCCATAGGTTTTTAGAGAATGCATTCCTGAGTGCAGCCAGATTGTGAGCCCTCCCTACCTGCTCACCCTAAGAAGAACAATTCCAGCTGTGGCCCTGAACAGCAACAAACCTTCACCCAGACCAAGCCGAAAATCGCTCATGCAGTGCCCTTGGCCCAGTCAGGATGGGACCAGAGGTGAGGAATGTGCTTTACTCTGCAGCCAAGAACAATGACTTGTCCTGGAGCCTTTAGCAGAAGGTGCCAGGGGAGACTCGAGCCTGAGCACTAGAATTCTACAGTCAAAATTACAGAAAGTCTGAAGCAAACTACACTCAGAAAAAAAAACCAAAAAAACAAAAAAACAAAAAACAAACCAATAACCAAACAAAATATTATCTGCCTATAATAAGAAAGCTCAAGCCACCTCAAAAGAAATTATCACAAAAGCACAACTCCTCCTGGCACCCTGACTACCAGTGCTGTGGTGTATGTTTATAGAAAAGGCTCCTCTACCCACCCTGCCACCCACAGCACATGGAGCCCATGGATTGCTCTCATCACACAGCACGGCCAGATTAGAAACACAAATCACCCTGAAATTTTAAAAACAGTTCAAACGGGCCACAAGATAAAAACTTTAGTCTCACTAACAAAAAGGAGCAGAAACAAGTACCCCAGGCTAAAAAGCTCCACCATGCAACCAACTAGCAGCACAAGAAACACGCTGTGCTCTTGTCACTGACATTTTCTGTCTCATGGTTGAGATGAACCAGAAGTGGAAAGTGGCCGCAGGGAGCCCCACACGACGAGTCACACAAGCTACTGAAGGAGAAGGTGAATCAAGTGCACTTGCTGAACTCAAAGCCATTCAGCTGGCCCTGGACACTGCTGAAAGAGAGAACTGGCCAAAGCTCTACCCTTATACTGAATCATAAATAGTAACCAATGCTCTGTGGAGTGAGCTAGAAAGGTAAAAAAAGGCCAGCTAGCAACATAAAGGAAAACCAATTGAAGCTGCTGATGAGTGCAAAAACATTGCCACTCAGACAAACTCTCTGTAAAAGTCCATCATGTAGACGGCCACGTCCCCAAAAGTCAGGCTAATAAAGAACACTAAAGCAGCATGTAGATCAAGCTGCAAAAATAGAGATGTCACCAATAAATTTAAATTAGCAACATAAGGCAGAGTTGTTCCTAGCTCAATAGGCCCACACTGCCTCAAACCATCAAGGCAAAAATGCCACCTATAAGTAGGCACAAAATTGAAAAGCAGATTTAACTATAAATTGCATTTCTCAAGTTATCCATAACTGTAAGACATGTGCTAAAATCAAGCAAGCCAAGCCCATAAAGCCTGTCTAATATGGGGGGCAGTATTCCAAATACAAGTATAAAGAAGCCGAGCAAATGAACTACATCACACTGCCTCAAACCCCCCAAGGCATGTGCTACGTGATCACAATTGTAGAAGCCACCACTAGATCATTAGAAACCTACCCTGTACCTCACACTTCTACTCAAAACACCGTCTGAAGCCCAAAAAAGCAAGTCCTATAAAGACAGAGCACCCCTGAGAGAATTGTCAGACAACAGGACCCATTTCAAGAACAGCCTTAGAAACACCTCAGCCAAAAACCAGGATATTGAATAAATAGATCATATCCCTTATCACACACCAGCTGCCAGGAAAGTTGAACTGTACAACAGACTACTTCAAATTACCCTAAAGGCACTTGTCAGGGAAACATCCAAAAACTGAGAAATGAACTTAATAAAAGCCACCTAAATAGCCAACACCTGAGAGTCCATCACTCAAGCAAGTCCTGCCCATTCTGAAGCCTTGCACACAGTGGATGGGGATAAAGTTCCTGTAGTACAAATAAAAGGTGTTTTAAGACTGTTTAGATTAGGCCCACCTCAAGCAAAGGCAAACCAATCTGTACAATTGTTTTTTGCTCCAAATCCCAGTTACACTTAGTAGGTAATGCAGAAAGATAAAGAAACCCATTGAGTACCACAGAAAAACCTAATCTTAAGTGAGAACTGTGTGTAAAGTTTCACTGAGCATAAAAATATACAGCAGAGTTGAAAGAAGGTATTAATTAAGGTAGGATGCAGATGGTAATAGAATAAGGAGTAGATCATGTCTTAAGTTGCAATGCAAGATGAAAGCAGAAGTATACATTCTATCACCATCTGCTGAAACCAGGTGGAGCAGGGCTCCTTATCTCTGCCATGACCCATCCCTCAGAACTTTTCCCCACAAGGAGTTATACTTTATGGGAGATGCCCCACCCAAGGAGAAAAGCCAAAGATTTCCTACCTAAATAAAATCTGAAATTTGAAACATCAGAGCATTTTTTCCCACTAAATTCCCAGAAGAATACCAGGCCTATCTTCATCACCACTAGATGTTAAAAAAGTAACTACACCCTTCTCCAAAATCATTGCTTCAACAAAACCACATCTGTCACTCCAAGAAAACTACAGGTACCATTATTCAGACTGTAACCAACACCCTGAGCAACAGGGTTACAGGCTGCATTCTGACCTTGCCAGTGTTTTGGTCTTTATATTACTAGACTTTTATTTTCATTTTCCCAGTGAAAAACTGCTATTCTAAATCCCATATCTTTGCCTGAGAGCTCCTTAATTTCCAAGTCATTAATTTAGAGGGAGGGAGTTTACATTTTCCGTTTCAAGAGAAGCTCCAGAGCTCCTCAGCAGACACCTGTCTGTCAAACCAAGACAGTTCCCTGCTGCAGCTCCATCCCCATGGCAGGATCCGCGCTGGATGATCCCCAGGGACCCCCGGTGGGCAGAGCCCCCCTGAGCCCTGGTGCTGCTGATCCGTGTTGGGAAGACACCTGGCTGGGGGCTGCACACCCTCCCCGTGGCCTGGATTTTCTCTGCATTTCTCTTTGTCCTTCCCAAACACCCAAAACCAGAGTAAAAATAGAGATGTTAAATAACGACCTGCTTGAGGACACGGGAGGATCTTCCAGGGGATGCGGGGGACGCTCGGTTCCAGGGATTTGAGGGGTCCTGGGAGGGACCTGGGGGTTGTTCAGGGCGTTGGGCACCCCAGTTCCAGCGGCTCTGGCTGCGCTGGGAGACGGCTGGGAGAGGAGGAGGAGCAGGAGGAAGAGGAGGAACGGGAAGAGACGGAAGAGAAGCAGCGGGAGGAAGAGGAGGGACACAGGAGGAGCGGCAGGAAAAGGAGGAGCGATTTTGAAACCACGCGCTTCTCTCTCCCGTTCGATCACGTCGCAGCTTCCCCGGGTCCGGCAGCATCGCCCCCGAAATCCCGCGGGTGAGCGGGGAGAGGGAGCTCGCCCCAAATCCATCATGGGGGGATTCCGGGAAGGTTTTATTTTTCGTTTCAGGGGATGTTTGGATTTTGCAGGAGCCCAAAGCCGAGCGGGAAATGGCCCTGGCGAGATCCTGGCGTCTCCCCCGTGGCGATGGCCCGGTATCGGCGGGGAGGGGGCGATATCAGTTCTGGGGATCCCCGGCAGAGCCGGGGGGGAAGGCGGGAGCCCCGGAGCGGGGAGAGCTCAGAGGGGCGATCCCGGAGCCGGGGGACCCCCGGCAGCCTGGAGGGGTGCGGGAGGTTGGTGCTGAGCGGGCTCCGGGCCTCCGAGGCTGAAAGGGGCGCTGACTGCTCCAGCTGCCCTTGGGCAGCGCCACCATCAAACCCAACGTGCTCAGCCCTTGTTTTCCCCCCAAACCAGGATTTCCCAAACCTTGGCTGCAGTGAGGAGGAGGAGGAGGCTGTGAGGACGAGGTCGATGGCCCGGAATCCCCAGGCAGGTGAGGAGGAAGTCAGTGCCCCTTTCCCCCTGTGTCCTGCTCCATCTCCCAGCCCAGCATGGCCCCGGCTGCAGCGCAGCCCTGGGGGGATCTCCTTGCCCTTGCCTCTGGCACAGAGGCAAATCCCATCCTGTCCTTGTCCTTCCTCCCCTAGACAAGGAGCTGAGCACGGACAGCAGGGAGGACAAATCCCCGCGGCACAGCCTCGGGCAAGAGGCCGTTTGCAGCGGCTCCACGGGGCAGGAATGCAACGGGGAGGAAAAGCCCCGCAGATCCCGCAGCAGGAGGGGCTGCAAACGCACAGCCCGGGGATCCCAGCAGGAAAGAGCCAGCCCGGGCCGGGGAGGCGGCCGGAGCTCGGAGCTGGGGCTGCGTGAGCAGCTTCACCATGGGGAGAAGCCCCACAAGTGCTCGGAATGTGGGAAGGACTTCAGTAGGAGATGGGACATGATCAGACACCGGAGAATCCACATGGGGGAACGGCCCTACGAGTGTGAGGAGTGTGGGAAGAGATTCATCCAGAACTCAGACCTGACTGTGCACCAGAGGAGCCACACCGGGGAGAAGCCCTACGAGTGTGATAAATGCAGGAAGAGGTTTGAAAGCAGCTCCAGCCTTCTGAAGCACTATCGCACTCACTGGGATGAGAGGCCCTTCTGCTGCCCCGACTGCGGGAAGGGCTTCAGGAAAAACTCCAACCTCGTCAGCCACCGGCGCATCCACACCGGGGAGAGACCCTATGAGTGTCCCGAGTGTGGGAAGAGCTTCTCCAGGATATTGACCATTGCCGGACACCAACCGTGTCTCCACTGAGAGAAGCCCTTCGAGGGTCCTGAATGTAGGAAAAGCTTCATGCTGGCTCCCTGTGGCCTGGATTTTCTTTGCCTTTCTCGTTGTCCTTCCCAGACACCCAGTACCGGGGTAAAAATGAAGACATTGAACTGAGACATGCCTGCAGACACAGGGGGATCTTCCAGAGGGTGTGGGGGACCCTGCGTTCCAACGAGTTCAGGTTTCCTTGGGGGTTGCTCAGGGCTTTGGGCTCCCCAGGTCCAGTGGCTCTGGCTGCACTGGGAGATGCTGACGGAGCTTCTGGGGCAGCTGATCAAGGACCCCCTGCCCTGACCCTCTCCCCGTTTCCCCCTGACCCAGCTCCTGCTGTCCCCTGTCCAGGATCCTCCTCTCCCCACTGCCACTGCCCTTGCCCCCAGCCCATTCCTGTCTCACACCACTCCTGCCCCTGTCCCAGTTCAAATCCCATTTCCGGTATCATTCCCTGTCCTGTATTCTCTGCCTGGTTACTGTTCACATATTCCCAGTCCCATATTCCCTGTCCTGTTCCCCTTCTAGTATTCCTGATCCCAGTCCCATTCCCATAGTTTCATTTCTATATTTACAGTCCCCTTCCCATATTCCCATTCCCAATCCTGTTACCCTATCCCTGTGTCTGTTCCCTGTCCCATATTCTAAATCCCCATCTCATGTTTTCTCCCCAGTTTCTATTTCCATATTTCCTGTTCTGTTCCCATATTCCCATTCCCTGTTCCTGTTTTCATTCACATTCCAATGTCCTTTTCCCTGTCCCCACTCTCAGTCCCTGTCCCCATTCCTGGTTGTTGGAGAGTGGAACAGAGAAGCCTCTCTGACTCCCTCTGAGGGAGAACAGTATGCAAGAATTAAATTACATTTTTTTTGAGAAATTAAAATACACAAAACCACACAGACATTAAATAGAGGTCTAAGTTTTAGTATAAGGAATTAGAAGTATTAAGTAGCATAAATATGAAGTAGAAGTTTAAATCTTAGTGTGAAGTACGTAGAAATATGTTTTAAATACTAGGAAAAGTAAAAGCCGTGGAATCTCCTATAAAACAGTGGCTGCATTGAGACATTAAAAACTTAGTTCTAGACAAAATAAAATTATAGTAGGAATATTTTATATATTCTTCACATAGAACTGATAGGCCATATGCACAAGTTATATGTAGACCTTAGTGTTAGGGAATTCTAATAGGCTTAGGAGAAATTTGTCAGGCTCACAGTTTTGGCTCATTGGGTAATTTGTGAAAAAAAATCCCCATATTGAAGTCAGATCTCTCTCTCACTCCTCTCTCTTGCTCTGTCCTCCTCCACCACCATCATCATCACCACTACCAGCACGGGAGAGAAGAAGAAGAGGAAGATGAAGAAGAGAAGAACAGAAGAAGAAAGGCCAGGGAGCATCTGCCTCTGGAGACTCTGCACCAGCCGCAGCTTCGGCCTCTTGCAGCAGAGAGCTGCTCCTGCTTCCATCGGGACTTTATGGCAGAGAGATTGAACAGGGACTGGAGAGCCTTGGGCTCTTTGCCTTTGGAGCCTGACGTGCCTTCACAAGAAACAACTTTACAGCAGCCAGCAGCTGCTCTGCTCTGGGAAGATCTAAAGCCACAACCAATCCCCACAGCCAGTGCCAGTCCCAGTTGTGGACACTGCTGGAGGCCTAGGCACATTTTAGCTAGGCCTTTTTTCTCAAGTTCTAAGTATTTTTCTCAGGCCATGAAATTTTCTCAGCCTCTATCCAGGATTTTTCCCAAGCTGGAGACTTTTTCTCTATTGTAAACATAAGACAAGGAATCATAACAGAGATAAACACCTGCAAGGTCCATGAGAAAGTCAGGGAGGAGAGGTGTCTCCTTCTCTGACCAATGATCTGTTTGTATTTTGTTTTCCACGAATTGTCTTATTTAAGGCAATGGTTTCTTTCAATAAATTGCTCTTTCTTGCTCTTTTCTGCACCAAGCCAGAGAGTGTCTTGTTGGTGTTTTTTCACTGATCCATAACCCTTCCACGGCAACAGAGCCAGACACAGCATCAGCAAATCACCACTGCTGTGTTTTGGCAGGACTTTGGTTCTGCACATGCAAAGCAACAGCAGCTTGTTGGCATTTTTGCCACTGAAGCTCAGCACTGACTGAAGTGGCATTTTGAATGCACTCCCTAACTGCAAAACACCTTCAGACACACTTTAATGACAGACAGGCAGCAGGAAAATCTGTGTTTTGCCTGCTGTGAGACAGGTCAGAGGGGCAGAGCATATCAAATAAAGGGACTGCTGCTTTAGCTGCCAGGCTGTGCAGAACACAGCAGCACTGCAAGTTAATTCACTGCTCTCACATTCCAGTCATTGTACTGCAGTCATTACACACCAGTGGTCTTTGAAATACTAATTATTTATTAAAACTCATCTTCAGAAGATCTTCAACAGCATGTGACTGACCAGACACTGCTGTGAATACCATGAACTGTGTGGACCACTCTGAAAACTTAAGCTTGATGAAAGTAAGATCGGCAACTTCTGTTTCCCAAAAGATCAAAAGGCACTGTAAATGCAGGAAACAAAAGAATTATCTTTCAAAACAAGATAATTATCAAATTCAAAAGAATTATCTTTCATCTTTCTGCTGATGGCAGTTTCCCTAAAACTCTCCTTACTGCACTCAGAGGAAGCAACAAGTTTCCCCCTGCCCAGCACCCGGTCTTGTATTTCACACTGCAGTACAAATGCAGGTATCCTAACAGGACTGTGCAGTCCATGTGCAGTTTTTAAGGACATGCCCAAATGGATGATTGGCTGTATTTACACTGACCAGGACACAGCCATGTTCACTAAGTGTGTCTGACAAGGAAGAATTTTCTCTAGCATACATTTGGGAGGTTTTTATTACTTATATCCATTTTGTTCTTAGTGACAACAGAGCAATTGCTCAAATTTAAGTTTCTGTTTTCTTCATCTCCTTAATGCATGCAGCAGAAGAACCTGCATCCTTTAATGCAATGGGAAGCTTTTGACAGCCATGACAGAACTTAAAATTGGAGTGTGAGTAAACCAGACTGCATGTCAGTGTGACTCTCCTCAGTTTTGGCCATGCTAAATTGTATTAGAATCATATATTCTGACATCTGCACAGTCTAACTAAAACAGTGCAGAGCCCTTGGTGTTATGGGATTGCTGATGTAAAAGACCTTTGCTTCCACACCACTTTTCACAGCTGACTCACAGCTTTCTTTCAACTTCCTATCAATTCCTGCAATCGAATCTTAAGAGCAGATAGAACTCTGTTTCCTGCCATTTCTGTGTAGGATTCAGTAAATCATTTACAAAGATATAATACCTGCAAAATCCCTACATAGAGCAGTGTAAAAAAATATTTTGGCATTTTCCTGTCTTCATAAACAAATGTAAATGTCAATACTAACCACTTCAAGCCATTTTTTTGTTGCTGAGTTTTTAGAACTGAGCCACTAGCATTTTGACACAGTGTTCTCATTTTGTTCACTTTCAGAACCAGTGCTTATTTTTAGTCATCAGGGATTGTATTATCCAAAAGAAATGAAATGGCATGAATTGGCAATAAATGAAAAGAAATTAATTTAACAAAACACTCCATCAAGGTGCTGCATGTAAGACTCTGATTGTAAGAGCCTGAAATGAGGGATGCAGAACTCCAGATGGGCTCTTTAAAATGCTGCTTATTCTATCCAAATGATGCAGTAATTTATTTATCATTTAAAATGCTGTTTATTGTATCCATGTGATGCAGCAATTCACGGGCCGTGGGTGGCAAGAGCCCAGCCCACAGCCTGACAGCCACATCTGTGGGTTCCTCTGAAAGCTTCCTCTAGTTCTGGTTACAATGCATTAAATAATTTTCATTACAGAGCATCCTAAGACATGACAACCAATCACTCCCTTCACTATCACCTGTAGCCTATCATACCTACTGACATTACAATATTCTTGTTACTATTTCCCAATCACAAAAGGTTAGTGTGTTTCAGTTTAAGCTAGAAGTTGTTTTTCAGTTTTCTTGCAGTGGAAAATCCTGAGATCTTTTCTCTACTTGCAACATGGTATTTTTGTTTGCCTGTGAAAATTCTTTTCCTTGGTAAAAACATCTTTTGTTTGAGGTGGATTTATCCTTTGCTCAGAGTCATAAAAGCCCCTTCCAACTCACTGCCCTTTGCCTTCTTAGTTACCCAGTAAGACTGGCTCAGCAATTCTTTTCTTCTACATCAAAACTTGCTCTCATCTCTCTTCCTTCTTCAGATTCTACATTCAAAAATCTTTCTGTTATACACACACATCTGTAAGACCTTCCTGTCAACTTCTCATCCTTCCTAACACATGGGTCCTGCCCTATAGGGGATGGGGGCTGTGCCCTATAGGGGATGGGGTCCTGCACTATAGGGCACAGCCCCTGCAGGAACAAACTGGACTTCTGGACAGCAGATCAATATGATTTTGCAGAAGCTGATTTATTGTTTATATCACCTTAATTATTCATTTCTAGAACCATCACCCATGTGGGGACACACTCTACAGTTGGTAATTTTAGGGTGTTGATCCACCCATTCAAACCCCCCAGAGTCAGTAATTGGTGGTCGCATGCAGTTTCACCACCTCCTGTTATCCTGAACCTTCTAATCTTGGTGTTCTGTATTTTCAACTTCTTCTCTCCCAATTTAGCATAGTTTATATTCCAGCAGCCTTAGGGGGTTTCAAACAAGTTACCAAAAAATTCCTAAAAGTTTCTCATGCTGTGCACCTATTATAAACACTGGTCTAAACTAAGAAATGCACAAAAACAGCTGGCATGTGAAAGAAGCATCTGAACAAGCACCAAAATATGCAGAAAGAACTGAGCAGCAAAATACAGCGACTAAATATGGGTTTTGGCAGGTGCACACCACACAAAGTCCAGATTTGTATAGACATGTCCACCAGTGTCTCAAACTTGTTCAGCATTACTACAATTCCGCTTCTTTTTTTGCACCAGCCAAATCGTCTTTGTTATCTTATCCTTATCATGTCTTATCTTATCCTAGCCTTACTTTATTGTATTCTTATCTTATCCTTATACTATCTTATCATTTATGATATTCTTTATCTTATCATATTATATATATCATATCATATCATATCATATCATATCATATCATATCATATCATATTCTATCTTATTTTATCAAGCGAATCACTAACTTTATTTATGGAAAAAACAATGTGCTAATAATGAACAAAAATATCCAAACCCCTTGGATTATATCTTTCAACCACCTAAGTATTCCCCACCCTTCTAACCACTCATCCAAACCCCAATCATCCACAGTTAACTTCCTCATATTATCTTGCAGCTGTTTGATCTTCTCGTGAATGGATGCAGAATGCTCAGAAAGACACATCCAACACATCCAATCGAAATCCTCACACTCGTGCCCATGTGCTGATAGCAAAAACTGTACAGCAGCTCTATTCTGCAGTGTGGGGTGTCTAATGCTATTTACACCTGTAAGCATTTGTTTCAAAACAGTGGAAGTGATATTCAGCTGTTCATTCACTCAACATCTCAGCTTCTCAAGCGTAGTCAATGCCTGAGCAGCAGCAACACCTGGGGAAAGAACTGATGCTATTATTTGTGCCAGAGGACCCCAGAATTCCAAATGATTTTAAAAATTAGGCTCCAAATCCCCCATTTCTCTTTTAGCTCTTTAGCTGTGCCCTGCTCTCCAAAGGCTCTGATTCAACAACTCATGCGTGCCAGGAGCAAACATAGTTAACTTTCGGAGGATATTCGGGGGGAATTTGGGGTTTTTGGGAGTTCTCAGGAGTGTTATAAATGGATATTTCGATATGTTAACTTTTCAACCCTTGGCCATATGCATTTGCCTCTCGCTTGGTGAAAGCTGCTGTGGGCCAGGGCCAGCACCGAGCTGGGCTGTGTGGGCCAGGCAACGTGGAGAGTCTTGGCTGATCTTGCTGTGTCCCTGGCCTCAGCAAAGGCTTGGAGGATTTGCCTCCCAAGGCATCCTGCTCATTGGCTCTTCCTGTGCACCTTGGAGAGAACAAGGACGGCATTTCTGGCAGCTGGGCATTAGCAGCCCTTCAAACGGGGGCATGTTGTGGAGCAAGCCCAGCTGAGACACCCTGCGAGGAGCCAGCCCAGTGCTCCTTGCTCCTCCCTGCTGACACCAGATGGTTGATGTGGTTTTGGGATGAGCCCAGCTCCGTGACGGGGTGCTACGTGCACACGAGACAGCTGCCCCTGTCCCGCAGGGTCCCAGCAGTGCCTCGCAGTTGTCCTGCACACACATCAGGATGTGGCCAAGAGAGGTCCTGGAAGCTGAGGCAGCCAATTTGAAGCTTTTGCAGGTGCCTACAGGTCAAGGCCAACGGTGTTCCCTCAGGATGCAGCAGTCCTGAGGGTTCGCCCCAGAGCTGCCTGATGCCACGCACTCCTTGTGGCACCAGTTGCTTTCCTGTGGAATGTTCTACCTCCACCAAGAGTAAAGAGGGAGCTGGAGAAAGAGCTTGCCAGGCTACTCTCGATCCTTTCCCAGCAGTCCTGTTCCCTCCCTCCAGTCCTCAGACTGTGCCCATCCCTTTTGTTCCCCTTAGCTCATCCCTTTGCTTTGCTTTCCATCAATAAAGTTTGGCTTCTTCACTTTGCCTGCATCTCTGTGGAGCTCAACTGGGGCAAATCCAGAGCCCTGGGACACACAGGCCCCTCCTGCCATTCTGTTCCACGCCGTGTTCTGTGCAGAGACTCAGAGGAACGAGGGCAGATCAGGTTGGAAAGGTCTCTGTGCTGAAGCTTCAGTTCCACAACACTGTGAACTTCAAGGTCTTGCCTCAAGGCTGATGGCTGCCACCAGCTTGGCCCCATGCCACCCACTGTGGACGTGGCCAGGGACAGGACGGCAGAGGGGCCGGGCAGACACCCCGCAGCCGCCGTGCTCCATCCTCTGGGGCATCCCGGGGCTTTCCCTGCCTGGGGAGCGCAGGGCTGGCCTGTGTTCTCTGCACATGAACGGTTGATCTTATCCACAGGAAACAAAATCAGCATCCCCATTTCCAGATGTCAGTTAGGAGGAGGCGTTTGGTGCAACAAAGGCAGCCGGGCTTCTCAGTGGTGGCAGCTTTGGTCTGGCAGAAATCTTGTGCCATATGGAATTTTAGCTGGCAGAAACCCACTCCCGGCTAAGGCCCCTGAATAGGAATGGTGGCTATTTTCCACAGGACAGTAATCTCACCATCCCAGTTTCCAGATGTCACTTAGGAGAAGGCATTTGACAGTCCAATGGCAGCCATGGTCCGAGGATATGGCAGCTTTGCTCTGGGAGAAATCCTGCGCCATATGGACTTTGAGAGGGCGGTAGCCCAGTCCCAGCTACTGGACCCCGGTGGCTCTTTTCCATGTGAAACAAATCTAACCATCCCAGTTTCCTGATGTCAGTTCAGAGGAGGCTTTTGGCACACCAAATGCAGCCATGGTCCTAGGAGTTGGCAGCTTTGGTCTGGGACAAATCCTGTTACGTAGGGAATTTTAGCATAAACAAACCCATTCCCACTCCCAAAGGACCATAAAGAAGAACGGTGCCTTTTTCCACAGGAGAAAAACCTCAACATCCCCGTTTCCAGATGTCAGTTATGAGGAGGCATTTGGCACTCCAACAGCACCCAGGCTTCTCGGTGGTGGCAGCTTTGGTCTGGGAGAAATCCTGCACCCTATGAAATTTTAGCAGGTGGAAGCCCAGTCCCAGTTAGAGGCCCCTGGATATCAACATTGGCTCTTTTTCATGGGAAACAAAACTCACCATCCCAGTCTCCTGATGTCAGTTGAGAGGAAACATTTGGTGCAATAAAGGCAGCCACTATCCTAGGAGGTGGCTTCTTTACAGGGCACACACCCACAGATTTTTCTCTCTTGAGGCTTCAGAGAGTGCAACCTCCTTTTATCCTTAACTCCTGGCCACACTTTGCCCTCTTCCCTTCCCCGTTGGCCAAGGTACTCGGAAGATACAGCCTTCCCAACCCGTGTACCCCATATTCCCCCTTGAATCTGCCATTTCCCCCCAAAGTGCAGAAGTTCAGCCTTGTGCAGACTCTTGTCTGGTTCAGGAGCCAAGCTGTGTGGGCCCAGTAACAAACCTGCTGCCCAAAGCTAGTAGAAACTTTACAACCCATTCAGAGACCCTAACAGCCATCCCTTCACCCATGAAGTGATTTGTAAAGACATTAGCACACATCTTTCCTCTCACATTGATGTTTCCTCTGCTGCTAACAGACTTTTAAAGACAGCCTTTGGCCTGACCTCTCTGCTGTTGTAGTTCCATGCACAGAGGTTATTGTCTCTTCCCCCTTCCATGGGCAGGCCAGTGTTCAGCCATCTCCAGGACAGGAGGGCCCCACCCCACAGCACTGTGATGTAGGAAGACAAAAACCATCACTCCAAATGTCCCCCATTCTTCTTCTTCCCAGGCATGTGGCTCTGCCAGTGGGGTTTGCTGCTGGTTGCCACAGGAAAAAGAAGAGCACTGTGATACTGTGGGGCTCAATGGAATCAAACATCCATTGTGACACTACAGAGCCTCACAGCACCCAGAGTCCATGGTGACACAACAGGGCCTTGTGGAACCAAGGAGTCCAAAGGCCTAAAACAGATCTTGCATGGCTCTGCCTTGGAAAGAGAAACCTCCTTGGCACACTGTCCAAGTTTAGGACAAAATTGGGGAAAAAGACCTCCAAAGGGCCCCCTCCCCCCCTCCTTACAATTTCTTCCTTCACCAAGCTTGGAAAGAATTTTCTTCAGGGGAAAGTGGAAAAAACTTTTTATTAACAAAAATACAAAAGAAACACTTCCCAGCACAGACCCAGATGAGATGAACTTGGCTGATCTTCGCCAGGAAGGGTGGCAGAGCTTCTTTGGCAGACTTCCAGAGGTGGTCTCCGAAGTTCAGATCTGTGTCCTCTGGAGCCGGTGCAAATCTTGGGGATGAGGAGGACGAGGGAGAGGGAGAGGGGCAGCTTAGGCAGCCGGGGGGAAAGCAGCTAAGGCAGCGGAGGCGGGGAGGGGGGCAGCAGCAGCAGAAGCAGCAGCAGAAGCAGCGAGCAGCAGCTAAAGCAGCAGCTAAAAGCTATAGCAGCAAAAGCAGAAAATACCCGCCTAGATAAAATAGCCCAGGGGAGGGGCCGGCAGCTCCATGGTGGGGGGTAGGGAGAGGAGCTAGTCAAAATATAACCCATAACATTCCACCCCTTATCCCATATTGTGATCATTGACACACGATTGGGATACACACTCACTAAGCACAATATGAAAACTTCCTCTGACTTGCTCAAAACTTCAACACTTACACATTTCCTCCTTCTCACTTGCTCAGGCCTTTGTCACTTACACATTTCATTCTATTCATAAAATCTAACATACAATGGTGGTGACACTCAACAATATTTGTGTATAATTTATCCTATAGTCAGATCTCCCTGAGGTACACAGCGGGTTGTTGCATCCTTCTGCATTATCCACCAAGTACATCCTGGACCTTGAGCAAAGCCAATCCCACGAATGGGTTTGCCTGTACTCGAGGCAGGATGAATCCATACTGTCTTCCCTAGCAACCCTCTGACATGGGCCACTGGGACTTTGTCTCCATCTATTACATTAAGGCACTCAGACTAGGCAGGACCTGCTCGGGTGGTGGAATCTCAAGTGTTAACTAACCAAGTGGCTTTTGCCAGGTGCTGCTCCCAGTTCTTGAGAGATTCCCCCACCCAATGCCTTTAAGGTGGTCTTCAACAATCCATTGTACCTCTCCACTTTACCTGCAGCTGGTGCATGGTAAGGGATATGGTACACCCACTCAATACCATGTTCCCTAGCCCAGATATTGACAAGGTTATTCTTAAAATGAGTCCCGTTGTCTGACTCAATTCTCTCAGGGGTGCCATGCCTCCAAAGGACCTGCTTTTCCAGACCCAGGATGATGTTGCGGGCAGTAGCATGGGACACAGGGTAGGTCTCCAACCAGCCGGTGGCGGCTTCCACCATGGTCAGCACATAACGTTTTCCCTGGCGGGTCTGAGGCAGTGTGATGTAGTCAACCTGCCAGGCCTCCCCATACTTGTACTTGGAACACCGTCCACCATACCAGAGGGGCTTTACCCGCTTGGCCTGTTTGATGGCAGCGCAAGTGTTACAGTCATGAATAACCTGAGAGATGCTGTCCATGGTAAGATCCACCCCTCGGTCTCGTGCCCACTTATAGGTGGCATCCCTACCCTGATAGCCTGAGGTATCACGGGCCCATCGAGCCAGGAACAACTCTCCCTTATGTTCCCAATCCAAATCTATTTCCAACCCCCCTATCTTTGCAGCCTGATCTACTTGCTTGTTGTTTTCCTGTTCTTCATTAGCTCTGCTTCTGGGGACATTGGCATCTACATGGCAAACCTTAACAAGTAGTTTTTCTACCCGATCGGCAATGTCTTTCCACTCATCAGCAGCCCAAATTGGTCTTCCTCTATGCTGCCAGTTCGCCTCTTTCCATTTCTTCAGCCACCCCCACAGAGCATTGGCTACCATCCAGGAATCAGTATACAAATAGAGCTTTGGCCATCTTTCTCTTTCGGCAATTTTTAAGGCCAGTTGGATGGCTTTAAGTTCAGCAAATTGACTAGATCCTCCTTCTCCTTCAGTAGCCTCTGCAACCCGTCGTGTAGGGCTCCATACAGCTGCTTTCCATCTCCGATTTGTCCCTATGACATGACAGGAACCATCAGTGAATAAAGCACAGCATGCTTCCTCTGCTGGCAACTGGTTGTAGGGTGGAGCTTCTCCAGCCCATATCACTGGTTCTTGTTCCTCATCTGCCACACCAAAACTTTCACCTTCTGGCCAGTTTGTAATTATTTCCAAAATCCCAGGGCGATTTAGTTTTCCAATCCGGGCACGCTGAGTGAGAAGGTCAATCCACTTACTCCACGTGGCACGGGTGGCATGGTGGGTGGAGGGAACCTTTCCGCTGAACATCCACCCCAGCACTGGCAGTCAGGGTGCCAGGAGAAGCTGTGCTTCCGTACCAATCACTTCTGAAGCAGCTTGGACTCCCTCATAGGCAGCCAGGATTTCCTTCTCTGTGGGAGTGTAATTACCTTCGGACCGTCTGCAACTTCTGCTCCAGAATCCCAGCGGTTGACCTCGGGTCTCGTCTGGCACCTTCTGCCACAGGCTCCAAGACAAACCATGGCTCCCAGCTGCTGAGTAAAGTACGTTCTTCACATCTGGTCCTGTTCTGACTGGGCCAAGGGCTACTGCATGGGCAATCTCCTGTTTAATCTGGGCAAAGGCTTGCTGTTGTTCAGGGCCCCAGTGGAAATCATTCTTCTTGTGGGTAATAAGGTAAAGAGGGCTCACAATCTGGCTGTACTCAGGGACGTGCATTCTCCAAAAACCAATGGCACCTAGAAACGGTTGTGTCTCCTACTTGTTAGTAGGTGGGGACATAGCTGTAATCTTGTTAATAACATCAGTAGGAATCTGACACCGTCCATCTTGCCACTTCACTCCCAGGAACTGAATCTCCCGAGCAGGTCCCTTAACTTTACTCTTCTTGATGGCGAAGCCGGCTTCCAGGAGAATTTGGATAATTTTTTCTCCTTTCTCAAACACTTCCGCTGCTGTGTTTCCCCATACGATGATATCATCAATGTATTGTAGATGTTCCGGAGCTTCACCCTTTTCCAGTGCAGTCTGGATCAGTCCATGACAGATGGTAGGACTGTGCTTCCACCCCTGGGTCAGTCGGTTCCAGGTGTACTGCACGCCCCTCCAGGTAAAAGCAAACTGAGGCCTGCACTCTGCTGCCAAAGGAATGGAGAAGAATGCATTTGCTATGTCAATGGTGGCATGCCTTGGACTCCAGCTCGTACTGGAGATCCAGCATGTCTGGTATGGCAGCGCTCAGCGGTGGAATCACTTCATTCAATGCCTGATAGTCCACAGTCAGTCTCCATTCCCCATCAGATTTACGCACAGGCCAAATGGGGCTGTTGAAGGGTGAGTGAGTTTTACTGACCACCCCTTGGCTCTCCAGCTCTCAGGTCATCTTATGAATAGGAATCACAGCATCTCGAGTTGTTCTATACTGCCAGCGGTGCACTATTGAAGTGGCAATTGGTACTCGTTGTTCTTCTCCCTGCAGAAGTCCTACTGTAATTGGATTCTCAGATAGTCCAGGCAAGGTGTTCAATTGCCGGATGCGCTCTGCCATCACAGTTGCAATTCCAAATGCCCATCTTAGTTCCTTTGGGTCCTTAAAATATCCACTCCGAAGGTAATCTATGCCCAAAATACATAGGGCCTCTGGACCAGTCGCAATAAAATGTTTCTTCCAATCCTTTCCAGTTAAACTTACTTCCGCTTCCACCAGGGTGAAGTCCTGCAATCCACCTGTCACACCAGCAAGTGAAACAGATTCTGCTCCCATGTGTCTTGATGGAAGTATCGTACACTGTGCACCTGTGTCCACTAAAGCTTTATATTTCCGTGGTTTCGAAGTGCCAGGCCATCGAATCCACATGGTCCCTGGCTAGAGGCAGAGCCCTTCTAAGCCTGTTGCTCCTTCTTTTCTGAGGCATACATCTTAGAAGTTCCCTCAAGAGGGTCAGACATGTCATTATCAGTATCACGTTCGGCATTTTGATTGCGAGAAACAGGAGTGGCTTTCCTTTTGGAAATTTTTTCTTCCTTCAAATCCCGCACTCGTTTTGCCAGAGCAGCCGTAGGCTTCCCATCCCATCTTCTCATGTTCTCTCCAGAATCTCGCAAGAAGAACCACAACTCAGCTCGGGCAGTGTACCCTCTCTCCCAACTGCGTTGGATATCAGGGTTTCTTATCTGTACAGCTGAGATTTGGAGGAGGTCCTCCTTAATCTCCTCCCTGAGTTTCCAATGATTCTCTTGTATCTTATCTTCTAAATCTTGCAAGCGTGTTTCCACCGCTGCAATTCTAGCATGAGTCAGGCCATGTACTGCATCCACATAAGCACGAAGCTTCTTTGCCATATCAAGTACTGTCTCATACACCTCATCTCTCTTCATTATCGCTAGGGCAGACGCATATTCAGGTGGCCCAAGCTGCACAACTTTTCTCCACATCACCGGTGTGCAGGGTACCAGGTCTGGATTTCTAGTTGTTATGTCATCCAAAAAAATAATTTCTGCTACTGCCATTTCCCTGAGGCGTTGGACCTCCTGCTCTATGGTTTTCCATCGGGTCTGCTGCACATACAGGTCATCCACACAAAGATACCTTTGTGCCATGCTATCCAGGACCCATGCCCAGAGGCTTTGAGGGTTAGCCCTCCTCATCACACCTTGGTCGATAACAGGATCGTGGGACAGAGACCCCAAATGTCTCGCTTCAGAGCCATCCAAATCTGTGGCCTAACCTGCCACATCCCAGAGACGAACTAGCCAGCTGATCATAGATTCATCAGGTCTCCGGTTGTAATCTTTTCTTAATCCACGAAGATCCTTCAGGGAAAAGGACTCATTATTGGTCTCTGCTCTCCCACCAGTTGTTTTGACTCCTAATTTTACATCAGGAGGTGTCGAGGGTCCCTCTCCAGCATCATCATCATCATCATCATCCTCTGGCTGATGGGTCTTCCTGGTGCGTTTCCCAATTCTTGTACTGGTAGCCACAGCCATTGGTTGGGGCTTATTATCCAGTTCAGCTGCTGGGTTTCGGCCTAAGGGGTTGGCAACAACCTGAGTAACTGGGATAGGAGATAATTTATCTCCCTGTTCCCTCTCCTTTGTCTCCTGCTCTATAGTGTTCAGCAGGGTGCGATATGCATGTGCCAGGGCCCAGCTCACTGTAATAATCGTTTTCTCTTTAGAACCATCCTGGCACTTCCCTTTTAAGTACCTTGCAACCTTGATTGGATCCTGAATCTGTTCAAGTGGGAATTCCCAGATTATGGGGTCAGAAAATTCCTTTAAAATCTGGCCCATTTTCTCCCATTTGCCATTCCACTCAAGATTCCTCCTGCTGAGCTTGACTCCTAAATCAGGAGTCTTCCCAGCCCCTTTAGAAATCTTGGCCTTCATTCTATATAGACTGTAAATGGTGCAACAAAGACTTACTAAATTAATTGCCATAAAGATGGTTTCCTTAATACTCAGGGAGATCTGAATGTTTTCTAATAAAGATGTAATCGATTCAGAGGAGAGGAAAGGAAATAAAGGCAAGAAATCTTTGCCTGCTTCTCCTCTAATAAATAACACAAGCCATGATTTATACATTCCTGAAGCAGATTCCAACATTCTTATAAATCTCCTGTATGCCATTGCAAACAAGCCTAGCCCGATGAGTATTTTTGTTAATATCCCTTTCATACAAAAACTACGTATTAAAGACAACACCGGAGTTATCTCTGGATGAGTAGACAAACCCAAAGACCACAAAGGTATTAAAACTTCAAAGAAACCTAACGAGCACACATTCAAACAGGCTCCCACAACAAAAGACATTATGGATTTAAGAGATGTAGCCATACCAACAGCTGAAAACAACATATTATTAGATAAAAGTTTTTTCCACTTTTTCTGGTGCTGATAATCTGAAGGTTGTGAGTTCTTTTCCCCGTACGGGCCACCAAAAATTATGTCCAAGTTTAGGACAAATTTTGGGAAAAAAAAGAGCTCCAAAGGGCGCCCCCCACCTTTTCTTTTTTACAATTCCTTCCTTCACCGAGCTCAGAAAGAATTGTTCTTCAGAGGAAAATGGAAAAACCTTTTTTATTAACAAAAATACAAAAGAAACACTTCCCAGCCCAAACCCAGATGAGACAAACCCAGCCAGTCCTTGCCAGGGAGAGTGGCAGAGCCTCCTGAGCCGACCTCCAGCAGTGGTTCCCGAAGTGCAGATCCTCATCCTCAGGAGTCGGTGCAAATCCCTGGAGCAGGGAGAAGGGAGAGAGGGGGAGGGCAGCTGGGAGCAGGCCAAAGCAAGCCCAAGACAAGCTAAAGTGAGCCCAAGACAAACCAAAGTGAGCACAAGACAAGCCAAAACAGGGGCGCAGGCAAAACAGCTGGGGGGAAAGGAAAAAAGCGGCCAAAGCAGCCGGGGGTGGGGGGTGCAGCTGAGCAGACGGCAGAGAGCAAGACAGCCCAAGAACCGAGGCACAGCAGCAGCCAGCCGGAAAAACACCAGCCTAGATAAAACAGCCCGAGGGAGGGGCCGGCAGCTGCATGGGGGAAGCAAGGAGAGGAGCCAGTCTAAACATCAACCCATAACAGCTGCCCATGCATCTCCCTAGCCAATCACTGCTTCACACACGAGGTGACCACCAACCCACTCTCCAGCCATCTGACCCACAGCTGAACCCTTCCCAGAGTTCCTTTGGGTGAACAAAATTGAACAGAAGTCAACAGGATTTAACAAATTTTTAAAAGGTCCTGATTCTTTAAGACTTTTCTTATTTCCTTTAGTTAATGGTCATCACCATCATCTCATGGTCATGGTCATGCTAGGCTTAGTTCAAATAAAAGACTAGATAACCTCAGCTTAAGGCTGTGGAAAAACCCTTTGCAGAGAGAGTGAGTAGAAAAATCACCCTCAGAATCCTCCTGTTCAATATGTTAATCATTGCCAGAATGTTCCCTGTTCTCCTTGTTGTCATTGGTTTTTTCTTGGTGCAAAAATTTTAATATTCCCAACCACCCTTCCCTACTGGATCCCCTCCCTGAACTCCACCCTAACTTGTCCCCTCCTCCAAGTTTATAAATATTCCTATTTTGCCCCGGCCCTTGCTTTTTCGCCATCATGCACAGAATTAGCCTCCCTGTACCACCTTTCTTGGTTCATTCAATGTAAGCTGTTTGGCTTGCAGTTTGTTATTTTTTGTATTACTAAACTTTTTAGTTCCAGAACTTTTTTCTGCACGAGGTTGCCGAGTTCAGTGAAGCCACTGATCCTAATATCCAGGCCAGGATCAGCAGCAGCTTCACTTGGCGCCCGAACAGGGACTCCTGAAATTCAGGAGACCCTTTGGAACTCGGTCCCATCCTCTGGGGAGCCAAGAGCAGGACCTGCCCTTCCTGGCACCAAATCAAGGCTCTGGGAGCCATTGAACACTGTGGAGTCAGGAGGAGACAGCCTCAGTGTTTTCACCTTCAGAGAAGGTAAGAGGAAGGGCGACATCCAACCCGTCTACTCTTTTTCTCTCATCTAATTTGGCAGTTCAATTTTAGTTCAATGATGGGTTCCCAGATGTCTGTAGAGCAGAAGGACATCTAAAGGGATTTTAAATTCAAACTTGCTTATTGGGAAAGAAATTTGAGAATAAGGAGCTCCAAAATTTGATCCTACTGGCTTATAAATCCACTCCAGAGGCTACCAAAGACAAGCTCTAGCTGATGGACTTTTGGGACTCAGCTGGGAGGAAGCTGTATAATTCAGCTGCAAAAAGGGATGACTCGGCTCAAAAACTAATTATTGTCTTTCAAAAAGTAAATGACATGGTCAAATTGGAACAGAAGGAACAAAGCATGAGGTAAAATTTGTTTGGAGGACTGAATGAAGCTAAAAATTTGGATCAGCCCAGTACTGCCAATCCTGTTCTCCCCTTCACCCACTCTCCTGTGACTGAACCTGATAACAGACATGAGCTGAGATGGTTTCTGCCTGTGCCCAAAGCTGGCCCAGGGAGTTATGCAGCTGTGCTGGTGACCCCGCCGTGCTACATCCATTATCTTTGAACCCTCCACCATGAACCCCTGATGGCAGTGCACAGGTCATTGTGGATCACCCCCACTCTGTCCCTCCAGTGCCCTCATGTGCTCCTGTCTTAGGTTGCAATAAAGGATGTGACCAAAAGTGTGTATTCTATCACCATTTGCTAAAACCATGTGGGGCAATGTTCCTTATCTCTGTGGGAGATATTCTCTGCTAATGGGCCATCTGTTAAAAACCAGGTGGGGCAGTCATCGTTACTTTTTTCTGCAACCCAGCCTTCCTCTAGGAAAATATCCTCTTCTGCATGACTGATAAAATTACATCATCCCATTGGAAGATGCTCCAGCCAGAGGGAGGAGCCAAACATTTCCTACACAGATAAAAACTGAGATTTGGATCACCAAAGCAGCCTTTTTTCTACTGGATTCCAGAGGAAAACCAGATCATTCTAAACCATTCCTGGGCCTTCAGAGGAAAACTGCACCTTCTCCAGGAGCACTGCTCCAACTGAACCACATCTGCCACTGCAGGAGGATGCAGCCACCATTTAATTGGACTGCTGGAAACACCCTGACTGTCAGAGTGTCAGGTTGTATGCTGACTTGGTCAGTGTTTTGGGATTGCTGTTTGTAACACTGTATTTCTATTTTAATTTTCCAAGTAAAGAACTGTTATTCCTATTTCCCATATCTTTGCCTGAGAGCCTCTTAATTTCAAAATCATAATAATTTGGAGGGAGGGGTTTTACATTCTCCATTTCAAAGAGAGGCTCCTGCCTTTCTTAGCAGACACCTGTCCTCCAAACTAGGACAGCTCCTCATTCCCCTTTACCCTCCTAACACCTTGCAGTCCCATCCAGTCAAAGCACCCATGGCTGTTACCCCACTATCTGCCCTGCTGCAAATGGTGGCCATTGTGAAATCACAACTAACACCCTCGGACAAAGACCTGGTTTGTCAGGTGTCCCCACTTCCAGCCCCTCCTGCCAGTCCTCACTCTGTCATGGCTCAACCACCACCCTAAGGGGTCATCCAATCCCACCCCTGCCAGGACTGGCACTGACTGCCATTCCCCTGGGAGGAGACCAGAACTACCTTTATGGTGGTTCCAGTAGGGTCCATCCCCAAAATGTCAGTGTCAGATTGCCCTGGCCTGCACTGAGGCCTGGCAAACGGGCCAACCCAAGAGACAAAAAGGTGCTCATTGCCAAGGGCTACTCCTGCAGATTGTCCTTCTCTCCCTTCTCTTCCAAGGAAGACCTCTGCTGGTTGGAGTCAAGGAAGAGAAATTGGAAAGAAATTAAAAGATTGGCCCTGAAGAAGGGTGAATGGGAGTTGGCTTCTAGACTTGACATAATGCCAATAAGGTATAACAGAAGAGGCAACCCATGCTGAGAGGTTTTGGCATTTAGTGAAATAAAGGAACTATGAAAAGCAGGCAGAGATCATGCCCAGCGCTCTCCATGTTTTACAAGCTGGTTTCAGCAACTTTTGCTGTGCACATCTTTATTCTGCATGGCATAAAATAATTAATGGCATTGCTGTTATCCCCTACTGAGCTTTTGCTATGGGAGTTGGGGTGGAAGAGACAGTTAAATAAATTGCTTTCTGGAGCATGGGCTGGCATTACACTTGCCCAATTGGCAGGGGAAAGAACTGACCCAGACCAGCAGGCCAGGAACTTGCAAAGACCAGTGTTAAATGACATGATTGAAGTGGCTAAAATGGCCTTTTTACAAGTACCTGAGGCCAGTAAGCTGCAATTGAACTTTGCTGTTATAAGGCAAGGCCCTACAGAGCCTTATATGACTTTTCTGGATAGGGTTAAACTCACTTTTGATAAACAAGTGGCTGAGGACCAGGTTTGGGAAGCTGAAACAGCTAGCAGTGGTCAATGCTAACCCCAAATGTATGAAGGGCTTACAGGCTTTGCCCTCTGACCCTGAGCCCACCATCCCCCAGATGGTGGGGGCTTGTAATAAGCTGGATACTCTGGAGCATGTTGCCTCCTTCCAAGGAAATGTATTAGCCAATGCCTTGATTAAATCTCAAAAGAGACCTCGAAGACAGCAGAACCAAAAGCCAGGACAATTATTTAATTGTGGCCAAAATGAACACTGGAAAGGAATTATTGCAAACCCAAAAAGGGAACTCTCAAAAACTTGGTGACTGGAATAAACCAGGCCAGATAAAAACTCTTGTCATCAAGTCCAGGTACATTGCTGCAGCCAGTGAGGAAACTCCAAGCAGAGCACAGGACAGTGGCACGTGGAGACATAAGAACCCCCATGGCTGAACACTGGCAAAACAGACATTGGAACCCACCAAACCTCTTTTTGCAACACCTCCTCAGGCACCTGCCTGCCTCAGTACCGTGCAGCTCCTGACTGGAGCTGTCACCTGCCCGGTCAGTAATGATAACTGATTTTATCCATCATGTTATCTCTACAGGCCAGCTAAAACCAGAACTGCAGCCAAGAGACTTTCTCAATATTGGACTAGATGGATGTAACATTGAAGGTTTTTATGTGTTGCCCACTGTTTTAGCAGTTACCTCTAATCAAGAAATCAGAGTGTTAGCTAGGTGCCCTAATCCTCCTTGTTTATTTCCAAGGAAATACCTTTCACTCAGGCTCTCTTGTTGCCTATGGTTAATGATGACACTGACCACGTTGCATGGACCCAGCAGATTGGCCTGGGAAAAATCAAAATTACCTGTGATGTCATTTGCATGGGGAAAACCCTCATCTGTATTGTGGGAGTCCAGGGTATACCTGGCTCTTTTGGGGATGCAAAGACTCCCTTGGCAGACTCTTTAGAGACCCTCGAGTGCTGTCCAGGAGCTGCAGGGGCTGGATTTGGCTCCTTGGGAGAATTTGCTCACGTTGAGAGAAGAGACACAGAAAATAATGATGAGTAGAGTGCAAATTAGAATATTAGAATGTACTATAAGTAGGTTTTTAGATTGTTTATATTAAGGGCCATGTGGCCAAGATGGAGGATCTTGGGCGTGGTGGGCTTCTTCCTCCTTTTTCTTCATGTCATCCATGCTGAAGTTGCACTTTGGAAACCACAGATTAGATGGGGAAAGAACTGGACATTGTAAAGAGGTTGCATGGCATTGGGGAAAATTTGTAAATATTGTATATGTAGTTTAGAGTATAAAGACTTTGGCACAGTCTGCCCAGGGGTTCTTCTGCAATGGTCAACCTGCAGAGCGGACCTGTGTTGGGCTGGCTGAAACATTTTGAAAGATAAGATAAATAAACAGCCCTGAAACAACACAAGGTCGTCCCAAGCTGCTTTCTTGCTGGTGCCTCTGAGAGAACCAGACTTCTGACCAGCTGCATGCCCTCTCTGGGGAGGTCTCACACCTGAAGAGACCCTCAGAGCCGGGACATGTATGGGTCTTTTTGACATGGGAGTAGACATGACCATTATCTCACACAACTCACCAGAGTGGACTCCTGTTCCTTCACTCAACACACTTGTGGGAATTGGGGGGCACAGCAACACAATGGGGAGTTTACATCCTGTTTCCTTTAAAGGACTGTGGAGCCGTGTGGCCACCACCAAGACATTTATTATTAAAGACAAAGTGAATGTTTGGGGTAGGGATCTCCTATCCCACTGGGGACTGAGACTCAAGATAAATTTTTTGCAAGGACCACTGATGAGCACAGTGCTGTAAAACTCACTTGGACCTCAGGCAAACCCATCTGGATTGATCAGTGGCCCCTTCCCATCAAAAAGCTGTCCACACTCGAGTCTCTGGCTTGTGAACAACTGGAAAAAGGGCATGTTGTCCCTACAAATAGTCCCTGGAAAATCTCCATTTTCTTTATCAGAAAGCCACATAGTGAGAAGTGGACGCTGCTTCCAGACCTGAGAAGAATAAATGAAATCATTGAGGAGATGGACTGTTGCAGACAGGATTGCCCCTCTCCTTACACGATCCCCAGGGGCTGGTTTTTAATGATTATTGATCTGAAGGATTGCTTTTTCAGGATCTCTTTACATCCAGAGTTTGTGTCAAGATTCTCCTTTTCCATACCTTCCATCCACCAACAGTCGTTGCTGAAAAGACACCATAGGACCGTCCTGCCACAAGGGATGTGGAACTCCCCAGCAATGTGCCAATGGTACATGGCAAGGATCCTTTCACCCAAGAGAAATTTCCCCCAGGTAATGATACTGCAATACATGGATGGCCCCTGGCAGCTACAGCAAGCCCGGATAAAATGTTCCAAATAAAACAGATTTTCCTGGCTGCCTTAGGCAGACATCAGCTACAAAGTGATTGAATGCAAGCAAGGCCTAGGCTTAGGCTATCAGCTCTTCTGTGATTTCATTTTGATTGCAGCATTTCCTTAGCCAGAGAGAAAGAGATTTGGGAATGCTGCACAGGAATTCTGCAGGCAACTTTATTTCTACGAAGGGACCCAGCAGCAAATCCAAGTATGCAGAATATCAAAGGGGTTTTATAGGGTTGGGGTGGCTTCAGATGCAGACCAATAAAATTAGAGATTGAAAAACTATCCAACTACTTTAAAGTTTTAGGTGAGAGTGACCAATTACTTAGAAGGAAAAAAGACCAGTTAGAACACTAAAAGATAACACGGGGGTCTATAAGGGGGTGAACATTTCTCTAAGAATGGATTTCTTATCTAAGGGGTAAGTTTCCAAGGGGGCCCTGAAGGGGTATCTGAATCATCCACAATGGATGACATCCTGATTGCCTCAGAAAAGGAGACCACTCTGGAACTTGTCACCACCGACATTTTGGAGGAGATCCATAAGTCTGGTCTACAAGTAGCCAAAGATGAAGTGCAGTGATCCTCCCCTTGCAGGTACCCAGGGTACAGGCTCACTGTCACACCACAGATCAGCCACCTGCAGGAGGAACTCACCACCTTACACCCTCTGCAGAAACTCAATTAATGGGGTTAGGACCCTCCTTGGAATCACAGACCAGGATTTGGCTCCTTTATTTGATTTATTAAAGGGAAACACAGACATGAACTCTCCCAGAGACTTCACACCAGATGCCAGAACCGGGTTGGATAAAGTGGCCACAGCACTGCACACTCACCAAGCCCACTGATACCACCCAGAGTCACATTTTTGATTTGCTATTTTGGGAGAACGGCCACATTTTTATGGTTCAATTTTTCAACGGAAAAAGGACTTGTCTGTCCTTTTGTTAATTTTAGAATGGATCTTCCTATCTTATCAGATGCCCAAAACAATCACTACTTGTCCTGAAATCCTTTCTCAGCTGATCACGAAATCCCAATCCCGAGTTTTAACCCTTTCCAGAAATTATTTCTCTGTTATGTTTATACTCATTACTCCCCTGTATTTAGAATTTTTACTTCAGCAATCTGAGGTTTTTCAAATTGCTTTAGCAGCTTTTACAGGACAAATCTCAGTTCATTTTCCAAAGCATAAATTACTACACCTTCCTTTGAATTTTACCCAAAAACCCCTAGATAGTCATATCTCTCTTAATGCTCTTAATATTTTTACAGATGGCTCCAGTAAATTGCATAAATCAGTTATCACCTGGAAAAACCCTAACAGTGATAATTGGGAATCAGACATTGAACTTGTAGAAGGATCACCACAGATTGTGGAACTTGCAGCAGTTGTCCAAGCTTTCTCTAAATTTCTAATTCCTTTTTAGTTACAGATTCCTTTTATTATGTAGGCATCGTGGAATGAGCAGAAGGTTCCCCCATCAAATTTATCACTAATGAAAACCTATATATATATTATATATAATATATATATAAAATATATAATTTGCTCAAAATTTTCTTTTTTAAGAAAACAACCTTATTTTGTCACACATGTTGGTTCATGTACCAACCTACCTGGAAGTGAATTCAGGGCTGAAAGTAATGCCCATGCTGATCACCTCACCACGCCCATTCAAACCACCCTTCCAAATTTTTGGTGAACAAGTCCATTTAAGTCACTCTTTCTTTCACCAAAATGCCCCATCCCTCATAAAATCTTTTAATCTAACTAAAGATCAGTCCCACATGATCATCAGCTCCTGTCCTGATTGCCAGCAGCAATCCATTCTCTCAGGGGGAGGTGGTGTAAACCCCAGGGGACTCAATAGGTGATGGTGATCAGGAAATGACCATGAGATGACCAGGACAATGAGATGACCACATCAGGGCCACCTCAAGCCCATGGCTATGCCATGGCCAACCTGTGGTCATCTCTTGGTCTAAACCACCTCATGGGGCTGTGGTGGTGTCATGGTCATCCTATGGTCATCTCAGGGTTGTGTCACTCATGGCCACTCTCATCTCATGGCCATGGTCATGAGCAGGAACCTCTCTGAGATCCCAAACCCCGATTTTGGGGCACTCAAGGACAGATGGGGACAATGAGGCCTGGCCTGATCCCTCCCCCCATCCCACTGCCCCTCCAGGAGCCCGACACAGCCAAACCCTCCTGGGGACACCTCGGACATGGGACACAGAGCAGGAAATGAATTCTGGGGGATGGAGTCAAGTGTGGCTGGCAAGTCCCCATGTCAGTCCTGGTGTTCCCATCCCAATCCTGGTGTCCTTAACCTGTTCCTGGTGTTCCTATTCTCATTCCTGGCTCCCAGAGAGGAACTGACAGACACTGGAGGAGGCAACCTGGATTTATTGCCTCAAGCAGGATTTATTGCCCCAAGCAGGATTTATTGCCCAAAGCAGGATAATTTCACACCAGAACTAAAGCATTGGGAATGTTTGTGGTTCTTGGCTTTAAAGAAGCCAAAATGGGAAATTGATCCATTAGCAGAAGCTGTGGGTGGGTAAAAACATGGAGAGGAGCTCTGCTGGAAAGCCTCAGTTTCCTGGGAACAGGAAGGGGCTGGATCAAGCTCTGTGGATTGCTCAGGGAGTGATTCCTGCTGAGATGAGAGAGGGTCACAGTGTCACCCTGTCCCTGTCCCCATCCCACAGGATGGGCCTGGCTGGAGCCCATGGAGAGCAGGAGCTGCTCCAGATCCAACCGGATCCTGCCCACTCCTGCTCCATCCATCCATCCCACCCAAACCCACTCTGGAATCCCATCCTGATCCTGTCTCATCCATCCCACACCAATCCTGACCTGTCCACTTTTCCATCATCCATCATCCATCCATCCATCCATCCATCCATCCATCCATCCATCCATCCATCCATCCATCCATCCATCATCTATCCATCATCCCAACTGATCCTGCTCCAGAATTCAGCCCCGATCCCACTCCACAATTCCATCTGATCCTGCTCTGGACCCATCCTCTGATCCAGAATCCCTCCCTGATTCCAATCTGTCCATCCTGTCCCAATCCCCCTCTGGAATCCCACCCTGACCCCACTCCTTACCTGCGGTCAAGCCGTTGCTCCCACATGATTTCCTGCAGAAAGAGAAGATCCATGAGATTCCAGCAGGGATCACACACTGGGACTAACCCCAGGATCCATCCTGGGATCCACATGGAGGGGATCCAAAGCTGGATCCGCCACTGGTACTCACTGGGTGCCTCGTGGTATATCTTCTCATTCTTCCTCCCTGTGGAAAAACAGTGGGATCAGCGTCAGTGCTACAGGATTCCCAGAACGGTGCTGGGTGGATCTGTGCCCCTTCCTGACCCCCATCCCGTGTGTTACCGGATTGGCGCTTCCAGACGACGAATCCAGCGAGGACAATGAGGATGATGATGGCAACAACGGACACAGCGACCACCACGGTGAGATTCCCACCAGATGTCGGCTCTGGGAATTGTGGGATGGTGAGGAGGAGGAGGGGAATCCCCATCTGGGAATTCCAACTCCCCAGTTCCCACATTCCACATTCCCAGCCTCACCCCAAGCGAAGATCCCGGGCTCCGACATTCCGGGATGCTCCACCCGGCACCGGTACTGCTCCCGCTCCTCCGGCCGCGCCTCGATCCTGGCCCAGGTGTGGAAGGTGCCGTCGCTGTTGGGAACGACCCCGCCCCACTCCGTCTCCTGATCCCGGATTTCATCCCCCTTCATCCAGTTGACCGCGATGGCCTTGGGGTAGAATCCGTACGCGTGGCAGGACAAGATCAGCATCCCGTGTTCCTCTTTTCCGGACACATGGACATCAGGGGCTCTGGAATGGGATAACAGTGAGAGACATCCATGGAATTCCATGGGAATGGGATGGGGGTGAGATCTGCCCATGGAATTCCATGGGAATGCAATGGGGGTGAGATCAGCTCATGGAATTCCATGGGAATGAGATGGGGGTGAGATCTGCCCATGGAATTCCATGGGAATGGGATGGGGGTGAGATCTGCCCATGGAATTCCATGGGAATGGGATGGGGGTGAGATCTGCCCATGGAATTCCCACTGCAATGGGACAGGGGTGAGATCTGTCCATGGAATTCTCACTGGAAGGGCATGGGGGTAAGATCTGCACATGGAATTCCCACTGCAGTGGGATGGAGTGAGACCTGCCCATGGAATTTCCACTGGAAGGGGATGGGGGTGAGATCTGCCCAGGGAATTCCCACAGGAATGGGGATAAGATCTGCCCATGGAATTCCATAGGAATGGGATAGAGATAAGGTCTGCCTATGGAATTCCATGAGAATGGGATGGGGGTGAGATATGCCCAGGGAATTCCCACTGCAACAGGATGGGGGTGGGTGAGACCTGCCCATGGAATTCCCACTGGAGTGAAATGGAGGTGAGATCTGCCCATGGAATTCCATGGGAATGGGATGGGGGGTGAGATTTTCCCATGGAATTTATTAGGAATGTGATAGAGGTAAGATCTGCCCATGGAATATCATGGGAATGGGACAGGGGTAAGACCTGTCCATGGAATTCCATGGGAATGGGATAGAGATGAGATCTGCCCATGGAATTCCCACTGCAATGGGATGGGGGGGAGATTTGTCCGTGGAATTCC
Source organism: Erithacus rubecula (assembly GCF_903797595.1). Classification (NCBI taxonomy): domain Eukaryota; kingdom Metazoa; phylum Chordata; class Aves; order Passeriformes; family Muscicapidae; genus Erithacus; species Erithacus rubecula. Next base: position 270,462 of record NW_027636150.1, read on the forward strand.
CACAGGAATTACCATGTTCCCAAGTCCTCCATTCCCAAATCCCACTTTCCCACAGGATTTCTGCTCCCACCTTTGCGGTCCAGCTCCTTCTGCCCATATCCAACGTATTTCGGGATCCACTCCGGGCAGATGTGCCCCAGGTAATTAGTCACCCTCTCAGCCTCGTTCTCATCTTCCCAGCGCCTCCTGGTGACCTCAGCAGCGCTGTCGGCCACCACGAATCTCCTGGATTCCAGGTCAAAGGAGATGTAATCCCATCCATCGTAGCCAATCCGGTAAGATCCACGGACACTCCCGTCGGACAGGAGGTCACAGCCGTAAATTTGCATCCTCGTGCGGGGATCTGGGGGGATTGTACCCACAGAGACTCATGGAATTGTGTCCCAGCCCCACAGATCCCATCCCATCCCCATGGATCCCATCCCAACCCCATGGATCCCATCCCAACCCCATGGATCCCATCCTAACCCATGCAGCACAAGATACCCCATACCAGCCCAATGGATCCCCATCTCAGCCCCTTGGCACTCTGTGAATCCATATCCAAGCCCTATAAATCCCATTCAAGAATTATAGATCCCCACTCCAGCCCCACAGATCCCACCCCAGCCCCACAGATCCCATCCCAACCCCACATATCCCACCCCAGCCCCATGGATCCCATCCCAACCCATCCATCCACATCACAGCCCCACGGATCCCCCCCCACTCACCCCTGCTCTGGTTGTACCGGTCCCGCGCTGTCTCCAGGTTCCTGGCAGCCACGTGCTGGTGCTCCTTGCAGATCTGGGTCTCTCTATCCCAATATTCCAGCTCTGCTCCATCCTTCATCCACTGTGTCAGCGGCTCCAGCCGGCCCCGCTCGCTGTCGTAGCGTGTGAAGGGGATCCCATCCAGGTACCCAATGGCCATGAACTGGGGGATCCCCGGGCTGGGCTCTGACACTGACACATGCAGGTAGCGCAGGGAGTGGAGAACTGTGGGGACACAGAGATTTGGGGGGGTTGAGGGGTCACAGAGCAATGAAAGGGGAACTGGGAGAGCTGGGAAGGGAGTGCATGGGACCCCAGTGTCCAGGAATGGGGGCTCAGGGTACTCTCAGGGTCAAGGAAAGCAGGATACAAGGAATGGGGGTTCCAGGGGACCCCAGTGTCAAGGAAAGGGGGTCCAAGGGTCCCCAGTGCCAAGGAAAGAGGGGTAACAATGTGGGGAGACCCGGGATGGCTGGAATGGGAGGCTCAGGGGTCTTTGATGCAGAGGGAAAAGGAGGCTGGGGGCTGAGAAAAGCAAGAATGGAGGTTCAGAGGATCTCAGAGTCAAGGAAAATGTGGGTCTGGAGCTGAGGAAGGCGGGATGGATGGGAAAGGGGGTGCAGGGGTGGAATGGTACTGGATAAGGTAGTGCAGGGGGGTGCCTTCCTTTCCAGCGGAACTGGGAATTCAGGGGGCTCCCAGAGCCCAGAATCCCTCCTGGGAGCGTCCACGATACCCCAGGGACCCTCCCAGACTCCCCGCAGGACGAGCAGGGGGTGGAGATCTGGGGAGATGCCGAGATTTGGGGGGGGCAGGAAGCGGAACGGGGAGAGCCGGGAAGGGTCCAAGGTTCAAGGGAGGGACTGGGAGAGGTGGGATGGGGGATCCAGGGGGTCCCTGTGCCCAGGAAAGGGGCTCCAGGGGTCTCCGGTGTTGAGGGAAAGGGGGGGCTGGGGCTGGGAGAGGCGAACGGATCCCGAAGGCGCAGCCTGGGAGACGGGAAAGAGACCGAGGGAGCGCGGTGGGGGAGGGGACGGGGGAAAGGGGGAATTCCAGGGAGTTCATCTGGATCCCATTGGATCCCCGCTGAGACCCCCCCCTGAGATACCTGAGACCCTCTGGGACCCCGTTTTGGGAAGCGCCGAGAGTGGAAAACGGGGCGGACACGGAAAGTTGGGAGGTTCGGGGGGTCCAAAGGTCAAGGAAAAGGGCGGGACTCGGGTCTGGGAAAAGCGGGATGCCCGAAAAGGGGGTGCAGGGGGGTCCCAGGCCCGGAAATGGAGATTCGGGGGTGTCCCAGTGGCCGGGAATGGCGGTTCAGGGGGGTCCCGGTCCCAGATAAGGGGGTTCAGGGGGTTCTCCGTGCCAGAAAAAGGGGTACAAGGGGGCCCGTACTGGGGAAGGGGACCGAGGGGGGTCACAGGACGCAAAATGCAGATTTCGGGGGTTCCCCTGCCCGGGAATGGAGGGGTACGGGTTCCCGGTGGGCAGAAAGAGAAGTTCAGGGGGGTCCCGGGGTCCAGGAATAGGGGTTCAGGGGGGTCTCCGTGCCCATTAATGGGGGTTCAGGAGGGTCTTTCTGCTGAAAAAGGTGATGGAGAGGTAACAGGACCCAAAATGTAGGTTCAGGGGTTTCTCCGTGCCCGGGAATCAAAGGTTAGAGGATTCCCAGTGCCCGGAAATGGAAGTCCAGGGGGTCCCGGTTTCGGGGGTCCCACTCACCTTTCGTCGCGCCCCCCGGGTCCCCCAGGAGCCCCAAGAGCAGCCCCAGCCCCAGCGCTGGAGCCATCGCGCTGCTCCGCTGCGATCCCGCTCCCAGAACTGGCCCCGCCCCCAGCTCTGGCCCCGCCCCCAGAGCAGCCTCCGGCCCCGCCATTGGCGCCGCTATTTCCTGCCCGCCAATGGAAACTCAAAGTGTCAGTGACGTCACGGGTAGCTGGGTAGATCCCGGTCTCTCGGGTTGGGACGCGGAAGCGAAAGTGACCGAGGCAGCGCGGTGGGGGAGGGGACGGGGGAATTCCAGAGAATCCCTCTGGATCCCTCTGGATCCCCGCTGCGACCCCCTGGAGCCCTCTGAGAAACACCTGGGACCCCCTGGGACCGCCCTGAAGAAAGCGCCGCGACTGGAGAACTGGGGGGACACGGAAATTTGGGAGATCTGGGGGTGCAAAGGGAAGGAAAAGGGCGGGTCTGGGGGCTGGGAAGGGCGGGATGCCCGAGAAGGGAGTGCAGGGGGTCCCCATGCCGAATTAGGGGGTGCGGGGGGAGTCCCCATGCCCAGTAAGGGGGGCTTAGGGGGTCCCGAGGTCAAGGAAAATGGGGGGCTGGGTCCCCGAGAGGGGGAGGGCCGGGAAATGGGGTACAGGGGGGCACTGGAGCTGGATAAGGGGGATCTGGGTGCGCAGGAAATGGGGTTCAGGGGGGTTCTATTTGCGGGTTATGGGGTTCAAGGGGTCCCGGTGTCTGAAAATGGGGGTTCAGGGGTTCCCGTGCTGGGGAATGTGTGTTAAGGGGGAGTTTCCTTCCCGGAAATCGGGGCTCAAGGGCGTTCTGCTGCCCGAAAATGGGGGTTCAAGGGGTGCTGGTGAATGCTAAACACAACAGGCCTATCAGCAGCACCAGCCACTGTATGATATCATTAGCATTTAAAGCAGATCTGAACTCCTTGAAAACTGGTGGGGTGGACTGAAAAAACTGGGTGATGGGTTGGGAGAAGATTTCCCCTGCCATCACTTGCTCACAGTAAGTACCATTACTGAAGTAACCCCAAAACCACACAGTTATAGTGTGATAACTCTGGATCCATGTGGCTGTGTTCCAGAGGGAGTTAAAAATCCATCAGTGCCTCACCTGATCAACCCACCAAATGAATCAGATAACAGCTACAGTAATTTTGGTGAGGGGACCCATGTTCAAATAAGGGCTTGCAAATGGCAGAGATGTGTCTGTGATCACGTGGAGCCCAAGCCAGATTAAGCTGGACAGCACAGTGACACCTGACACAAAACCTTAGGTAACTCAAGAGCTGTTATTCCTTTTTTCACCCTGCTCTCAATGCCCTCAGGCCCCACTGTCTGGGCACCAAAATCTGTCCTGGTTTGGAGGACAGGGACTTGCCAAGAAAGGCAGGAGCTCCTTCCAGGATGGAGAATGTAAACCCCCTCCCTCCTGATTATTAGAATTTTGGAATCAGGGGCTCTCAGGCAGAGATATGGGGGTAGGAGCAACAGCATATATCTAACCAGACACACAAAACCAGCAGCAGCTATGAAAATGAACAACAAACAGAACAGTAACTCAGTTCCAGTCCTTTTTGGCCACAGACCCTTTTCCTGTGCCCAGTACTGGTGCTGGGGGCAGGGCAGGTCCCGTGCAGCTGTGGAGGGCTGGGACAATGTCAGCAGCGTCCCAGGTGGGAGAAGGGTGGAGGAAGGACTCCCCGCTCAGCACAGGGCTGGTGGCACTCGGCTGCATGTGCAGAGGCAGCAGCTGGAGCGGGGCAGGCAGCAGTGCAGTGTCCCACAGCACAGAACCGGCTCCTGGGCTGGGATGGGGGGCAGCGAGCAGCCCCGGACATCTTCCTGCAACCCACCGGGGAGCACGAGGGCCAGACCCCGCCCAGACACCCCCAGCTCTTTGGCCATCAGCCACCATGAGCTGGGGTGCAGCACAACAAGCTTCCTTAGCATCATAACAGGGAAAATTCCAGAGAGAGAAAGGAAGGGAACAAACCCCAACCCCCAACACAGCCACAGCAGCCTTAGTTAAAGGGCCCCTGTTTAGATAAGGGCCTGCAAATGGGAGAAATAGAGACACAACCATGTGCCACCTGAACCAGGGCAAGCTAGAGCACATGATGCCACCTAATGAGGTTTTATATCCAGCATACAAAAACTAGGTTACTCAAGAACTGTTGCTCTTTTTTTTTCTCGATGCCCTCGTGCCAAACATAGGGTGACAAAATTTCTCTTTCTTTGAGAGACAAGTGTCTGCTAAGAAAAGCAGAAGCCTCTCTTGAAATGCACAATGTAAACCCCCTCCCTCCAAATTACTATAATTTTGAAATTAAGCAGGTCTCAGGCAACGATATGGGAATAACAGTTCTTTTACTAGGAAAGTTAAAATAAAAATACAGTATTTAAAAAAAAAATCAAAAAAACAAAAAAACAAACAACTAAACCCCAAACACACACAAAGTCAGAATACAAGCTGACAAGTTAGGGTGCTGGTAGCAGTCCCATGAATGGTGTCTGCAGTCCTCCTGGAGTGACAGATGTAGTTCTCTTGCAGTAGTGGTTTTGTAGAAGGCTGCAGTTTTCCTCCAAAGGTCCAGTGATGATGTGGAAAGGTCTGGTCTTCCTCTGGAATCCAGAAGAAAGACTCCTATACCTCTGGGAAAAGGCTGCCTTGGTGTTCCTAAGTTTGCAGATTTTATCTACAAAGGAAATCCTTGGTTCCTTCCCCTGCATGGAGCATCTCACAATGGGATGATGTCATTTTATCAGTCATGCAATGGGACTCAACGGCCATTAACAGATGATATCTTCTTGGAGGAAGGATGGGTCCAGGAAAACATAAAGAACACTGCCCCACCTGATTTTTTACATATGCCCCATTAGCAGAGATCTCCCATGGAGATAAGGAACTCTGCTGCACCTGGTTTCAACACTTCATGAAGATGCTGATAGAATACATACTTTCGAGCACATCTTCACACTGTAACCTAGGACAGTCTGGGACTAAGTTCCTGAACTTTTTACAAGATTTTAGGGCTTTTTACACTCTTAAGGCACTTACAGTATATTCTTAATTAAAACTAAAACTTCTACTTCGTATTTATGTGATGTAATAATATTCCTGACTTAAAACTAAAACTTACACTTCTACTTCATGTCTGTGTGACTTAATGTATTTTAATTTCTGTAAAGGCTTTAATTAAATCCCTGCATTCTCTCTCTTTGAGGGACTCAGAGAGGCTTCTATTTTACACACTCCAACAGGCTCTGATGTTGGAGTGGGGCATCACAGTGAAGGACATGGGGAGCCCATATTAGGGAAGATCCTGATACTTTCTGCCAATTTTGAGAGCTCTAAATGGCTTGTGGTATACTCACACCGATCCTCCCATGGGGATGGAGTCAGAGCAGAGCACAAAGCTCCTCCCGCAGTCAGGGCACTCACAGGGCTTCCCTCAGTGGTGACCCCGTTGGTGACGGTTCAAGGTGGAGCTCTGTGAGAAGCTCTTCCCACACTCAGGACACTCGTAGGGCCTCTCCCCAGTGTGGATTCGCTGGTGCACAGTGAGGGTGGAGTTTTCCTTGAATCCCTTCCCGCAGTCGGGGCAGCGGAAGGGCCTCTCCTCTCTGTGAATCCGCTCATGTCTGAGGAGTTTGGAGCTGGTCTGAAACCTCTTATCACACACAGGACACTGGTAGGGCCTTTCCCCAGTGTGCATGTGCTGGTGTCTTCTCAGAGTGGACATCCATCCAAAGCTTTTCCCGCATTCCAAGCAGGTGTAGGGCCGTTCCCCTGTGTGGATCACCAGGTGCCGCATCAGAGTCCAGATGGCACTGAAGCTCTTCCCGCATTTCCCACACTTGTAGGGCCTCTCCCCAGTGTGAATCCTCTGGTGTTTGGTCAGGTCTGAGCTTCTGCTGAAACCCTTCCCACATTCCTCACACTCGTAGGGACGTTCCCCAGTGTGGATCCTCTGGTGCTTGATCAGCCAGGAGCTGGCTGGTGCTGGATCAGCTTGTACCTGTGGCTGAAACCCTTCCCACATTCCAAGCACTTGTGGGGCTTCTCCCCTCCATGAGGCTTCTCCACCAGCTCTGAGCTCTGCCTGCATCTCCGGCCGCCTTCCCGGCTCAGGGAGGGTCTTTCCTCCTCGCAGCTCCCTGGGCTGGGTTTGCAGCCCCTCCTCCTGAGGGATCTCTGGGGCTTTTCCTCCTCCTCCATCTGTCAATGCCTCGGGAATGAAAAATCCTGGTTTGGGGAAAACACAAGAGGAGAGGGCCTTGGGCTGGGGGCTCCTCTTGCCCAAGTGCAACTCAGAAAGACATTGGGCATCCTGTGTGTAAGGACTTCCAAAACACCAAGATTTAGCCCAAAAATGCTCCAAACATCATGATACAGATGAAAAATCCACCAAACAGCAAGATTTGGACAAACCCCCCACCAAAATATAAAGATTCAACCCCTGCCAAAAAGAAAAACACCAGCATTTATCCCTATAAATGTCAGAAACACTAAGATTCACCCCTCTCAAATCATGAATCCCTCTCTCTGGTCACTGGATGCATGTGATGGGGACAACGCTCTCAGGGCCTGGGAGAGGCTGCAGACACAGGGAGGGGTGGAACCTTCTGCTCTTTCCTGTTTCTGCTCCTCCTTCTCCTGTGTCCTTACTCTTCCCCACAGTTCTCTTCCTCCTATTATTCCTCCCTGTCCTGTACAATCCCACCTTTTCCTCCCCATATGCATTGTTTGACCATTTGCATTGGAATTTTTTCTGTATATATGTGGGTGAATTTAACTGATGGCAAAATTTCAGTATGGGGTTTTTCAATGTTCACCTTTCGGACGGATTTTGCAAAACTGGAAGAGCTTCAAAGGTGACACTTTAACAGATAAAATATTAATAGAATATTGTTAAATAAGAACAAGAAAAAAGCAGATTGTGGGAGGGGGGCACATAAGAGTCATCCAATGGCTGCTCTGGAAGAGAAGCAGGGGTTCCAGACAGTTAGGAGAGAAGCTTTAAAAAAACAAATTATCTCTGCTGGGGCAAAGTGTGGACAAGCTACCAGGGTCTTCTTGCCTGGGGGGGCAATTGGGCTGATTCCCCTGGCCCTCCCCTCAAGCTCTGCCTGCCTGCACAGATGGAATTTGCACAGCTAAACACAGAGCCCATAGTGAGAATATCTGACTGCAACAGAAATTGGTTAAGTTGCAAAGAGAAACAGCAAATAGGCAACATTGTGAAAACTTTAGTAAAGAAAGTGGTGGGGAATATCCCTCTCCCCACTCCAACATGTGCTCTCTAGGTTATACAGAGTGTATTAGAGCACTGGGTGTTTTGGCAAGTCCAGAGAAATCAGTTGAGAATCCAAGTATCTGATGACTTAATTAGAGAAAAGTGTTCAATTGATGCAGCCCTGGCTGGAGGGACCAACCAAAAATGGAGAAAAGATGAAAAGACACCACAACAAACCCAAATGCACAGACCAGTCCCTGGGAACCTCAACAAATTCATATCAGCAGACAGAAAATCCACCAATATTTCAAGTAGCATAATTAAGTTAAAAACTACATATTATCACTGTTATTACTTTTATGATTAATTTTCATACTATTATTAGTGTTGCTTATTATTACTAGTGTTGTTGTTATTATTATTACTGGTATTATTATTATTACTATGTACTAATGAATATATTATCAGTCCTCAAAATAACAATCACTTGGCCACCTCCAGCTCCTGACCTTCCTGCCAAGCAATCCAAAGAAAGGAAGAACAAGACATTTCACCATGGGATGGGATGGGATCAGATTATCAATTAACAGAAGGAGGTGGAGTTTGTGGAAAATTAAATTACTCAAATTCCTGTTTGTAAATAGAAGAAACTGAACAGGGGTGAAACAGATAACACAGGAAACAAAAAAGTAGATCATGTACCAGTCCAAATGGGGAAAGGATGGCAATGGGACACGTGTTCGTGGTTCCCTGGCAGACCATGGGTTAAACGAATGCTGTTCCTCCCCTGATGTGCTGCAGCAACTCTCATCTTTTTCCCATGCCCGACACCTTGCTGAGTGCAGCTCATTCAGCAGCTGAGCAAGGGGATGCAGGTGGCAGCCAGGCCTGATCCAGAAACGGCTGCAAAAGGACAGGGAGGGAGGGCACTGAGAATAATCCCAAAATCAAAGAGGAAACAGGAATAGAGATTGAGAAAATAGTCATTAAAAGATTGTAAATACAATTCTTGAGGAAATGTGAAAAGGGATTGAATAGAGCAAGATGGATATGCTTGGAGATACGGTCAGGGACTCGTAGAGAAGGAAGTAACGGGATAGACCAGAATCTTCAGAAAATGTTTCTAATTGATACGGACTGCTACTCAACTAACATCCTGCCCAGTTCCTGAGCTACGAGAAAGAGAAACAATAGTGCCGTGAATATCGCATATTATACAAAAGGAGGGGTGCACATTAAGGGGGACATGCAGCAGGGGGATCGGGAAATCTGAACCTTCCAAGTGCCTCAGCCAGTGGGGAAAGGGAGAGGGAGATGGGGCCGGGAAAATGATGATTAAAACGGAGGCTACGTTTTAGAGACCGCACGGCAAATGCCCATAGACTCTCCCTCTGTTCATCAATAAAGTCACTTTACAGGACTCCTCTGTCTCCTTTGGGCACACAAAACTCTGGACACGTGAATTTTCCCGCACAGTGCCGGGGCCTCTCTCAAACATCCCGTGCCCGGCTCGGGCTCCTGCCGGGGCTCCAGGTGGGTCCCGGCTCCATCCCGGGCTCACCCCCAGCTCCCACCGCCCTCAGCTCCCGCTCACCCCGAGCTCCCGGCGGTTCAGGGCAGCAGCGGCTCCCGATACCCGGGCCGGGCGCAGCGCGGAGCCGCCCCTCAGGCGAGGAGAGAAATGGCGGAGCCTCGACGAAAGGGAGGGGAGCCCGTGCGTGCAGAGCCCGCCCCTCGCTGCGATTGGCTGATTCTGCCGTCACTCCTCGTTCTCGCGCGCTGATTGGGCAGAGCGGGGACAAGCCCGGCCACGCTGCCGGAGCAGCGCTGGCTCGTCGCGGTTCCTGTGGGTAGCCCAGAAGTGGCTGCCCCGTCCCCGGGATGCTGCGCTGGGGCCGCCTCCGAGCTCCGCCACCGCCTCACCGCGCTCCGGCCGCTGCCGCCGCTCCCGGGCAGCACAGGCGCTCTGGAAATGGCGCCATGGCTGCGCCAGCATCGCTATGGGGGCGGCACCAGGGCCGGGCTTGGTCTCGCTCTGCATCTCCCTCTCCCTTTCCCCACTGGCTGAGGTACTTGGAAGCTTCAGATTTCCCGATCCGCCTGCTGCATGTCCCAGTTAATATGCACCCCTCCTTTCATGCAACATCCGATATTCACGGCTCTGTTAAGTGTTTCTCCTCGAACTTCAGGAATTGAGCAGGATCTTGGCTGAGCAGCAGTTCGTGTCAGTTAGTAACATTTTCTGAAACTCCTGGTTGTTCCCGTTCCTTCCTTTTGTACAAGTCCCTGGCCGTGTCTCTGAGCACATTCATCTAATTCCGTTCAAACCCTCTTCGTATTTTCTCAATAATTGTCTTTACTGTTTTAATTACCATTGTTTCAGTCTCTTTTCCTGGGTCCTCTTTGGTTTGAAATTATTCTCAGTGATCTAATTTCCTGTCCTTTTGCAGCCGTTTCTGGATCAGGCCTGGCTGCCACCTGCATCCCCTTGCTCAGCTGCTGAATGAGCTGCACTCAGCAAGGTGTCGGGCATGGGAAAAAGATGAGAGTTGCTGCAGCACATCAGGGGAGGAACAGCATTCGTTTAACCCATGGTCTGCCAGGGAACCACGAACACGTGTTCCATTCCCATCCTTTCCCCGTGTAGACTGATACATGAGCTACTTTCTTATTTCCTTTGTTATTTGTTTTACCACTTTTCACTTATCATCTATTTGCAAACAGCAGTTTGAGTAATTTATTTTCCACAAATGCCACCTTCTTCTTTGGCATAGCTTGGTTGGCAAAAAGGTCAGTAGCAGCATCTGTCTGGTTGGTTATTATTTGGGGGACAGTTTCTAATCTAATCCTGTAATTCAAATGATAGATGTGTTCTTTGCCCCAACACTGTTAATTGGCGTTTCTAAAGCTCCTCTCCTGGTTGCTCCTTTGGAGCAGTCATTTCATGACTAACACATGGCCCCAGCACAATCTGCTTTTTACTTGATATCTTTAGTGTTAGAGAGTCACCAAACCTCCCCATCTGATCTGTCATCACCAGGTGTTCCAGATCCCTACTCTTGAGGAAGCTGACTGCAGCAAGCAGCGTTTCCCGAGAGGCCTGCAGAGAGCCAGAGATGCACGGCAGCCCAGGGCACAGGAGCTGCCTCCCTGCGCCAAGGCCAGGAGGAGGCTGGGGCCCACGAGGTGCCAGGGTGCAGGGAGACAGCTGAGCGTGGGGACAGCAGCGCCCAGGAGTCCTCACCTCTGCCACGCACGTGTTCTCAACAAGCAGATGTTCCTCTGCTCTGCCTGCTCAGGGCAGCAGAAGGAGCCCCCACGGTTGCCGATGCAGCTGCAGCAGGAAGGGCACCCGTGCTTCCACAGGAGCTGCCAGGGCCTCTGTGGGACATGACCCGGTGCTGGGTGGCCGTCACACACGCAGGGCTGTGACACGGACACGGGACGTGTGGCCCAGGGCGCCAATGCTGCTCTGAGCCCTGGGGCCTGGGCAGCACTGGAATCAGCAGGTGTGGCAGAGTCCCTGCCAAAGGAGACCTGCCACCCCCGAGCCGTGCCAGTGCTGGTGCCTGCTCCTGCCACAGAGAGCTGTGCCCCCGGGGCACTTCTGTGCCAGAGGAGAGCCCAAGCCCACGTGCATTGGTGCCCATGCTCCTTTCTGCAGGTGCCTGTTGGCAGGAGCACCTGGAGCAATTGGTGGCAACACCTGGTCTTTGTCAGAAGGCAGAAGTGGTTGCTCATTCCTGAAATGATTTTTGCTTGGAAGTGATTATCTGCAGCACAAAACCCCATGTTGACTTTCACAGCACAATCAGGTTCTTACAGAGATCCTGTCAAGTTTCCTTGTGTTTATCTGAGAGGTTTTCTTGATTTCTGGCAAAAAAACATCAGCTCAGCGTATGATGCCCAATGGCCCAGGTTGCTGCCTGGCTGGCTGTGGCCAGCAGCTCATGTCCAAACACATCTGGGTGCCTGCTGGGCAAGGGAATGGACAGGACCTGGCAGCGATTTTCCCTCATGAACCTGCGAGGAACCTGGGCAAGCGCAGAAGATGGGGATAAGTCTGGAATGAGACAAGCTGTTCTGTGTCTCTGATGATGGTGCCAGCACCATGAAGGAAGAGCCAAGACAAGCGCTGGAAGCAAACATATCCTGCCAATTGCTGCTCTTTCATGGACACGGAACACACTTGTTCCTACAGCTTCACAAGGTTTGATCCAGGAACAAGGGAGGGCCATGCATTGTTAGGGAACAAGCCTCCAACAGGACCAGAGCAGAATCCTCTCAGCAGAGCCTGAGTTTGTGACTTGGGCCATCAGTTCAGCAGACAGCAAAGAGCTTCCTTCCCTCCATCCCTGAACCTCAGCCACACGAGCCCTGCTTTCCTTCAGGATCTGCAGTTTCTTCTTTCTTTCTGAGGAAGTTCTCCATGTTGAGTTTAGAAGCTCATGCTGGTTTTTTTAAGGTGCCTGAATGGAGGAGAGTGTCAGTAGCTGCAGTCCAGGGCTCGTGTCCCATCAGAGTCTCTGACGATGGCACCAACGCTGCTGCCTTGGGACAGGCAGCTGTGGAAGGCGAGTCTGCCCTCAAGCACGGCCACTGAAGTCAGCTGGGGGGACAGGCTGCAGCTGCAGCTGCCAAGCGTGGCTGTGGGGCTGGCAAGCAAGAGAAAGCCATGGGGACCACTTTCCTGACACCTTTTGCCAAGCCATGTAAAATTGTGCCCACAGCATCCCTCCTTTTGGCATCCTGGCTGGTGTGGGTGCCTTCCTGAGGAGGTTCAGGCCTTTGGGGAGCTGCTGTTCCTGTGCACACCCTGGTGACTTTTCTCTGGTGTCCTGAGCCACGTTGACAGCAGCGACTCTGCAGGCCAGCTGCAGGACACATCGTCCTTGCCATGGCAGCAGCAGCTCTGTGGGCCCTGAGCAGAGTGTCAGGGGGTGTCGGCCTCTCCTGAAGCACTCGGGCAGCTGGACAGCAGCACAGGAGAGCTGGGTGACGCTGGCACAGCTCCCAAAGCCCAGCCAAGCCCAAGGGGCAGCTTTCTCCAGCCCCACGCTGGTGGGTATGGCTGCAATGAAACATTTAGATCCAGAGTACTGAGGGTTTGAATGGCCAAAAGAAAGGGGTAGGAACCACAGAAGTGGCCCAAAACTAAAGAACTCTAATGGAAAATAAAACAGGGATGATGCCTAGAAACCGAACATTGTACTGAGACAAACTCCGAGGGCCGAAACAAGGAGGGGCGTGACAATATATCCCCTCAGGGGGAGAACTTTCTAGAACTAAGCAACCACTAGGGGAAGAGAACTTGAACCAATTAGCATAACCACTGTGGACTGTGGGAAGAACAGTTAGGTTTGCCACAGAGTAAGAAATGCTTTGCAGGATTTGAAGTCAACGCCTGGCTCTTTCTTGGTGAACTGTGGCTGCCTTTGTGCCCCAGCCAGGCCGACTTGCAACACGCTGCCAGCACAGCTTCAGCTGCCGCCTCCTTGTCACCATCGAGGGGTCCCTGCTGAGCCCCACGAGGCCTCTGAGCGCCAGGTGATGCATCTCCCTGGCCTCTGCCCACTGCGCCTCGCCAGCAGCAGCCAGGGACTGTGCTCCAGCAGGGCCTGCTCGGCCTCCTTGTCCCTCCCTGTCCCAAGGCAAACCAGCCTGGGCCCCTCGGGGGTGTCCCCACCGTCCTGCTGAGGCCAGGCCTCCAGGCCTTCTGCCCCAGCCCGGAGACGCGTCGGGGAAGCGCCGGAGCAGCCGGCTGGCAGGAAGAAGGGCCTGCCTGGGGAATGCTCATGGCCTCTGCCCGCCAGTTCCTCAGGGCTTCCCACCAAGCCATCCACACAAAGCCCTCCTGTCCCAGCACAGCCTCCCGCCACCCAGCGCCACACGCATCCCGCTCACGCCTTCCCGCTGCCTTATCCTGGCTGGCCTCGGCAGCACCGCATCCCTTCATGGCTGCCACTGTCCCGTGCCCTCCAGGCCTCCCCAGGCCTGCCTGGCTGCTGGAGGAGCTCCAGAGGAGCCGGATCAAGAGGCACCTCAGAGCCCTCAGCAATCCAGCCAGCAGCACACGGGCAGGACACAGCTGGCCCTTCCTGGCTGGGAGAGGGCTGCTGGCCATCTCCAGGGACCAGGCTCTCAGCAACGCCCGCCCCAGCTCCGGCCTCTGCCCAGCCGCTCTGTCGGGAGCCTTAAGGCTTCGGCAGAACCACCAAGGCCAAGGGGCTTTGGGCCACTTTCCCTTGCACGCCGCACGCTGGGCCAACCTGCCCAGCACAAGCACCCTTCTTCCCCTCTTCCCCATTGGCCTGAAGACTCTGGCCACCAAAAGAAAGCTCCTGGACCTCTGTGTATACCAACAGCAGTTTATTATTCCTACTAAATTACTAATTTGCTAATTTACTAAATTACTAATTTACTTATTTACTAATTTGCTATTATACTAATTTACTAAATTATTAATTTACTAAATTACTAACTTACTAAATTACTAAATTATTTTCAGTAGGCAAAAGTAAAGTTGATGAAAAGTTGAGCTTGTCCCTGCAAGCTCAGGTGGCTCTAGCAAACACAGCCTCCCACATCAGTCCTCCACAGCACTCCAGCAGCAGAGACGGCCACGGCCACCCAGGGAAGGCCGTGACTTCCAGAGCCGGCGGAATCCATCTCGCATCCGCTGGAGTCGGGAGGAGGGAACGCTCTGTGCAGCTATGCTTATGTACAGAGCTTGATGTGCCAGGCATGAGATGGCAGGGCTGATGTCATCTGCCATGTCCTGAAGGGCTGGAAGAGAGAGAAACAGAGGCACAGTCAGAGCCTGCATCTGCGGGGACCTGGGGAGACCCTCCTGACCCGTCCATGCCCCCCAGCTCTTGCCACGGCCTGGAAGCAGCAGGAGGCAGCAAGGAGCAGCTGGAAGGTGCTGGCCCGAATCTCCTTGGCACAGGCCCCTGAAAGGTCTCTGTGCTCTGCCCACGCCGCCCCTGGTGCGCGCAGGGAGCAGAGCCCTCCGCAGCCCGGGCAGGGCACGCAGCTGCCATCGCCAGCCCCGCTGCCAGCGCGCTGGCCTCACTCACCCCTGCACATCAGCTGGAACTCTCGCTGCTTCTCCTTCAGGACGCGCCCGGCCAGCCCTGGGAACACAGAGCCCGTCACGGCTCTGCCCAGCGGCACAGCTGCCCCACAGCGGCGCTGGCAGCCCTGCGGCCGCAGCACCTCCTTCCCCTGCAGGGCTCAGCCGGGCCCTGGGCGCACCCTGCCGCCCAAGGGCACGGCTGGCACAGGGCGGCAGCAGCCCCGAGGGCAGGCGGGGCTGCACGGCCCGGCCCGGATGGCAGCAGCTGCCGGGGCTGGGGCCGAGCTGCGGCAATGGGGCGGGGAGGGAGCCGGCCTTGTGCTCACCCATGAACCTGACGGCCGCCTCTCGCAGGGGCTCCTGTGGGCTCTGCAGGAAGGGCAGGGCCTGCCGCAGGTGCTCGGCCGCTCGGCCCCTGTTCTCTGCCAGCTGCGGAGAGCGACGGGAGGGAAGGGTCGGGGCGGGCTCTGCCCCTTGGCCCCGGGATCCCCTGCCCGCACAGCCCCGAGGGGGGCAGAGGGCCCGGCAAGGTGCGGTGCTGCCCTGCAGCAGAGCCCGGCTGGGTCAGGGCTCCACCAGCTCCTGCCTTGGGGCCACGGGAGTCTGGAGAAGAGCCCGTGTGGGGCACAGCCCAGGGAAGGGAGCAGCGTGTGGGGCACAGGCCGGTGCCCCTGGGTGCAGCACTGGGCAGGGGCCACAGCTGCCAGCCCCACAGACTGGGCACCGTGGGCAAGGGATTCTCCAGGCTGGGACTGGGGCTGGGGCTGGGGCTTGCAGGCTGTTCTTACCAAGCACTCGCCAAACCTCCACATCTGATCTGTCATCACCAGGTGTTCCAGATCCCTACTCTTGAGGAAGCTGACTGCAGCAAGCAGCGTTTCCCGAGAGGCCTGCAGAGAGCCAGAGATGCACGGCAGCCCAGGGCACAGGAGCTGCCTCCCTGCGCCAAGGCCAGGAGGAGGCTGGGGCCCACGAGGTGCCAGGGTGCAGGGAGACAGCTGAGCGTGGGGACAGCAGCGCCCAGGAGTCCTCACCTCTGCCACGCGCGTGTTCTCATTGTGGCAGTGGAAGAAGAGCGGGAGCAGGCTCTTGCTCACGAGCATCTTGAAACGTTTTTTCCCCTTTGCCTCTACCAACCTCATCACCTCTTGGAAGAGGCGAATGCAGAGCAGCTGCACATGGTGGTTGTCCTGTTGGAAGGGAAGCAAAAGCCCTCCACATCAGCTGCTCCAGGCCCCTCTGTGCACAGGCCCAGAAATCCATGGGACACCACACTTGGGGGCAGCACCCAGTGGCCGTGGCTGGGGACACAGAGCCTTACGTTGTCCAAGAGCGGCCAGAGCGCGGCAGCCAGCCGCAGGGCGGTGGGGCTGGGTATGGCCAGGTCTCTGTGCAGCAGCAGAGCGCTGAGCACGACGCCGGTCATCTGAACGATGCCTTCATCTGCGTCCCGCAGCAGGTCCGCAAGGCTTTCAGTCAGGCTCTGCATTCTTTTGTACTGCATGGAACACAGGGCTGGCAATCCCACCCTGCTGCTGCTGCTGCAGCCATGGAGCCCAGGGGCCGCAGGCCTGTCCTGCAGCACTCGGGCAGCTGGGCAGCAACGCAGGAGAGCTGGGAGCAGCTGCCACGGCTCCCAAAGCCCAGCTAAGCACAAGGGATTGCATTTCCCAGCCCCACGCTGCCAGCACAGCTTCAGTCACTGCCTCCTTCTCACCATTGAGGGGTCCCTGCTGAGCACCACCAGGCCTCTGAGCGCCAGGCGACGCATCTCCCTGGACTCGCTTTGCAGGTGCCTGGCCATGATCTCCAGGATGCTGTCACCCCAGTGACTCAAGTACAGGAACTCCAGGACCTGGAAGGCACAAAGCAGTGCCCGGGGTGCCCAGCTGGCAGGAGCTCAGAGCTGCCCAGGGCTGGGCCAAGGCAGCAGCACAGGGCACGGGCACGGTGCCAGATGGCAGCGGCTGTGAGAGGACAGAGAGGTGGGAGTCAGCTCAGCAGGGCAGCGCTGGCCATGGGGCTCACCTCCACAAGGAAGGCCATGGCAGGCAGTTCCCAGTCTGAAATGCCTTGCCCCAGTAGCTCCAAGAGGCAGGATACGATGCTGGGACACCAGATGACACAGCCCTGGCTTATCTCCCTGGTGTGGGGGGAAAAGACACCATTGCCCCTGAGCCGGGTGGGCAAAGCTGTGCCAGGGCTGACTGCCCGAGGCCTGGTCTGTTCCCGAGCAGCCCGTGGGCACTTTGGGAGGCGGCTGTTCCCGGGCACCCTCCTCTCCCAGCCTTTTCCAGTCTGCTCTTCATTCTCTTTGTGACAAGGCCCTCTCACCCATGCGCACGGGAACTGTGTGGGGCACCCTGGGCACAAATGGCAGCAGCAGCAGCCTGGAGAAGGGGGTCTCACCTGGCCAGCAGACGCATGGCATAGTGGTGGGTGTCAGCACGCAGCAGCGTGTCCCAGCCGTTCTTGCGTTCCATGGCCAACACCACAGGCTCACACTGGACTTGGTAGAGCAGGACCTTCAGGGTCTGCACTGCAAACCTGTGTGCACAGCAATGCCCAGGTCACGCTGGCAGCCCTGCCTCCCCCTTGGGGGCATGGGAGGGATGGGGAGACTGGCAGGACTGGGATGGAGCACCTTTGGGGGTTGGTGGCAAGGCCGAGTTGCTTCTGGCATCCCTTCCAGAAGGTATCAACCTCCTCTGGTGTATACAGCGTGCTGATGTAAGCTTGGAAGAGCAGATGCAGCAAGAGATGGGGGAAATACTCCAACACTATGGGTGGGCACCAGGTCAAGTTGAAGACATTCCACAGTGTCACGGTTGCCTGGAAAAAATGAAGCACCCAGAGACAAGAGTAGGTGCCAAGACATCCATGTGGCAGGGCCTGAGCGTGCGAGGGAGAGGCCGGGGGAGACACCGTGGGAGCAGCCGGCCTGGTGCCCCAGGTTCAGCGCAGTGCCTGAGGCAGGGAGATGCAGCTGTGGGGAGGACAGAGAGCTGGCTGCTCCAGAGGTGGCCTAGGGGCAAGCAGAGGTCAGTTGCAGGAACTCACAGCCAGAGCAAAGACGCCTGTTTTGTCCCCATCGGAGGTGTAGGCATTGTCCACTGGCCAGGCCCTCAGCAGACTGAGGAGGATGAGCAGCGCCGGCTCCGCGGTGCCAGTGGAGGTCAGGATCAGCCCCCACATGGCCGCAGCAGCTCTGTGGGGTCAGGGCTCTGTGTCAGGGGGTCCGGGCCACAGCA
Organism: Erithacus rubecula; assembly: GCF_903797595.1. NCBI lineage: Eukaryota > Metazoa > Chordata > Aves > Passeriformes > Muscicapidae > Erithacus > Erithacus rubecula. Next base: position 288,519 of record NW_027636150.1, read on the forward strand.
CCGTGGCCTGGGCTGCTGCAGGGGCCCGCGCCGGCCCTCAGCCCTGCCTCTGCCCACTGGCCCCGGCCGGCGGCGCCCAGCCAGCCCACGGGGGTGCAGCCCCGCGAGGGAGGGAGCGTGGCAGCACGCTCAGGGGCTGACATGGCAGCACGGCAAACGGAGGGGCCGCAGGGGCCTGCAGCTGTGCGCCTGTGTGGCACTCAGCAGGGACAGGCTCTGCAGGGTAACGGGGGATGAACCCTAAGGCCTCAAGGCAGGTGGGGCTGCCCAAGGTACCTGTCACCCGACGGGGCCCAGCGCAGGAGAGTCATCAGCACATCGTAGGGGTATTTCTTGGTCAGCTCCAGCAGGCTCCTGTCCAGCCTGTGCCCAGCAGACTCATTGGCCGTGAGCCACTTGTGGATGTATCTCACCATGGCGGGCACCTGCAGAAGGCACGGGGAGACCTGGAGACCTGCCAGAGCAGCAACTTGCCCAGCTTCCCCTGAGAAGTGCTGCCCTTCCCACCACATTGGGCTGGGCCTCAGAGGCTGAGGGAACCCAGCAGAGCCAGCCTGAGGCGCCACACAATTCCTGGGGTGATCAAGCCTTGGCCACAGGCTGCTTACTTGCATTGGATTGGAGACACCCTTCTCCACAAGCAAATCCAGCATGGCAGCGCTGGTCTCAGCACCGAAGAGGTGCAAGTTTGCCGAAGGCCCAGTGCCCACACCGGCGGTCTCTTCCCGCCAAATGGACGTGATGAATTCACAGACCATCTGCAGGAGAAGGGCAGGAAGAGAGGGAGAATCCATGGAGTGTTCCAAGCACGGTGCTGGGCTGAGCAGTGGCAGCAGGCCCAGCCCAGGTGGGGATGGCTGCAGTACCTGCGCTGCTCTGCGGAAGCGGCCACGGGCAGGGTGCTGCTCTTGTGTGCGGTCCATGGCTGCACCTGGCACAGAGCGAGCGCAGCCAGGGCTGAGGGGCTGCGGGAGAGGCCGGAGAGCAGAGCCCAGCCCTGCGTTCCCAGGCAGGGACAGCCCGGCATGCACCAGCCCTGTGGCCCAGCTCTGGCACTCACCCTCCTGCAGCAGCTGGAGCTGCTGCAGCTCTCCAGGCTGCTGCGCTGAGGCAGCTGCAGCCTCCTCCTCCTCCTTCACCCAGGCCAGCTTGGGCACCCTGGGGGGTGTCTGCTCCATGTCTCTGTTTGCAAGGCTTGCAGGAGAGATGCCTTGAAAAAACTCCAAGATCAAGTGCTGCAGTTGTGCCTTGAAGGCCCAGCTGCAACAGAGAAGCCTTAGGAAGGCTGAAGGACAGTAAGTCCTGCAGTCTGTCCTCGAGGTCACCTGCACAGTAAGGCTTTGGGAAAGCTCCGGGTCAGCAGGGAACGAGCTGGCTGTGCGGGGGCTCCTCACAGCAGCGCTCTCTCCGTCCTGTCCCGACGCGTGCACTGAGCACTGTGGTGTGGCCGTGTCGCCGCCAGCACCTATGTCACCACGTGTCACAAAGGGTCACCCTTGTGCAGTGTGCTCTGTTCCATCCCACGGTGACCTCGGTGCAGTGTGTCACAAAGAGCCCTAGGACACACCCTCACGTGCCCTGGGGACACCCCCACCCCCCCCCCCCCAAACTGCCCCAATTGCAAGGAAGACGTTCCCCGAGTGTCAAGGACAGCCCAAGAGGAACTTCAGGAGCGGCTCAAACAACAAGCAGATGTTCCTCTGCTCTGCCTGCTCAGGGCAGCAGAAGGAGCCCCCACGGTTGCCGATGCAGCTGCAGCAGGAAGGGCACCCGTGCTTCCACAGGAGCTGCCAGGGCCTCTGTGGGACATGACCCGGTGCTGGGTGGCCGTCACACACGCAGGGCTGTGACACGGACACGGGACGTGTGGCCCAGGGCGCCAATGCTGCTCTGAGCCCTGGGGCCTGGGCAGCACTGGAATCAGCAGGTGTGGCAGAGTCCCTGCCAAAGGAGACCTGGCTCCCCCGAGCCGTGCCAGTGCTGGTGCCTGCTCCTGCCACAGAGAGCTGTGCCCTCAGGACACTTCTGTGCCAGAGGACAGCCCAAGCCCACGTGCATTGGTGCCCGTGCTCCTTTCTGCAGGTGCCTGTTGGCAGGAGCACCTGGAGCAATTGGTGGCAACACCTGGTCTTTGTCAGAAGGCAGAAGCGGTTGCTCATTCCTGGAATGATTTTTGCCCTGTCTGCAGCCCCTGCTGTGGAACACAGGAGAGCCAGACCCTCTGTGATCACCTGCCCTGCATCTGCCCCGTTCCAGCCTCCTGCCTCTGCGGACACAGCTGATCACCTGGACACAAACGGTGAGTGAGGAGCCGCCGCTCCAGCCCGTTCCCACCCGAAACTGGCGTGGCCGCTGCCGCCCCCTCCCACCTGCCCTCTGCAGCTCTGGGCTTTGTTCCAGCTGCAGGACTGGGACCAAGCACAGAGACAGCGTGCTTGCATCTAAAGAAGGGACTGAAACCGAGTTATCTCTTCTGTTCTGTTAACAATTTTAACAACTGCTGTTGTTTTCTGCTTGAATGGTTAGATATATTAGTAAAAGAGCTGTTATTCCTACTCCCTTATCTCTTCCTCAGAGTCCTTGATTCAAACAATTATAATACTTGGGGGGAGTGGAACTAAAGTCTCTATTTCAAAGGGAAACTGCTGCCTTTACTGGCAGACACCTGTCCTTTCAAGCCAGGACATTTAGTTACCTCAACCATTTGATTTTAAAATCCTTAAAAGAAGTCTTCTTAATTAATAAAGAAAAGGGGAGTTGTGGAGACTGAAGGCATTCCCAGGTAGAGAAAGCAACTCCTGTTCTGCTCCCTGGGTCAGCCTCGTCCCCTCTCCCTGTCTGTCAGCCTTTCGGTCACTCCCGCCTGTCGCAGTACGCTGAGAGTCGTGTATAATAAGGACAAGGACTTCTTGAGCGTATGAGGCTAAAGAAGCATTTTATTGAAAAACCAAACCATATTTAGTGTGGTTCGCAAGTCTCGAACAGGACAGCAGTCCATTGGACAATAGGAGAAAACATCGCCTGTCATGTAGCACGAGAACTGTTTCTCAGTCAACATCAGGTGCTAATCTCTGTTTATTAATTCCTTTCTGTTTACCAGAAAGTTATCATCCTGGGAAAGGCTCAGGCTGGAGCTGAGAAACTGTCTCAGCCTGGGAAAAAGTTGCCCAGCCTGAGAAAAAGAGCTCAGATCCTGAAAAAGGCCTAGCAAACCGTGCCTGGGCCTTCAGTGGTGTCCATCCCGGCCCTGTTTCTCTGTTGGCCCCCATGCCCTAACCCCTCCCTTGTAACACCCCCATGTCCCCTAGTAATTGGTCTCTGATGTTCTACCCGCCCTGATCATCCCATGTATTTAATCTTGACTCTCACAAAGTACCAAGCCTTTGCTCCCTGAACCCTGGACCATGCACACGCAGGCTGAAATAAAACATCTCTGTAAAACCCCTGCAAAGGCCCTTCCCGCTCTTTTACTTGCTTTCACTCCAAGCAACACCAGATGCAACAGTTGTGGTTTGTACATTGTACTGAATGATTTGTTCTGTACTCCCCCAGGTCTGTGGAGTTGATTCAGCCCTCCCTTCGCCCCTCTCCGCTGGCAGGATCTCATTGGTTATGGTTCGGTTTCTCCCCTCCCCTCTGGCTGGGTTTAAAATTCCCCACCATACTTTGTTCTGCCTCTCTCTCTTCCCTTGGAATCTGATTGGGAATAAACTGCTGGACAATGTCCAGGGAAAAGGAGCCTCCTTTGTCTTTTACCTTTGTCCATGTGGGTTCCACATTCTCCCCTGGTCCAGAGCAAGCCCAGAGGGACCAGAGAGAAGAAAGAACCCACAGGGATGAGGCTCAGCCGCAGCCCCATTCCTAATTTCTCACAATCTACTCTCCTACACAGAAACTCCTGAAAATCCATCCCAGGCACATTAAACACTTCTTGTGTGGGCCCCTGAGGGCCACGAGGATTCTTATGAACTCCCCTCCCATCAGTCCCTCCTGGGCAGTGCTGGGCATTAGCGCAGCTCCTGGGGCTGTCCAGGCACCAGCTGCTGCCACAGGGCTCGGGCTTGCTGCACTTGGGTATTAAACACGACAAATCTGGGGAGGGGCACAGCCCTAGAAACCAGGACTTTGCCCTCAGGAGCTTGGAGCTGCTCAAGGGGAATAAAGGATCCCCTGCACACACCGATTCCCCCGGCAGCAGCTCTGCCCCGCCAAGAACAGGGCTGTGTTTGGGAGAGGGAGGATGGCTGGGATGGCACCTGGCATGAGACAGCCACACACTGGGATGAAGAGCTCATCAGGTTTTCTGCAGAGGGCCCATTAGCAGAGGATATCTCCCACGGAGATAAGGAACTCTGCCCCATTTGGTTTCCACAGTTCATGAAGCTCGTGATAGAACACATACTTTTGGGCACATCTTCACATTGTAACCCAGGACACTCTGGGGCTAAGTTTCTGAACTATTAACTAGATTTTAGGGCTTTTAACTCTCTTAAGGCACTTATAGTATATTCTCACTGAAAACTAAAACACCTACTTCATATCTATGTAACTTAATAATATTCCAACTTACTTCAAACTAAAACTTAGACTAGTACTTCATGTATGTGGCTTAACATATCTTAATTACTTTAAAGGGTTTAATTCAATCCCTGCATTCTTCTCTCTCTCTGAGGGAGTCAGAGAACCTTCCATTTAACACAGTCTAACAGGCTCTGACATTGGAGTGAGGCCCCACAGGGAAGGACATTGGGAGCCCTTATTAGGGAAGATCCTGCTGCTTTCTGCCAGTTTTAAGGGGTTATAAATTTGGGGGGGGGCTTCGGAGATTTCCCAGTTAGTTTTTGGGTGGAAGTGACCCCTTTTTAGGGAGAATCCTGATGCTTTCTGCCAATTTCAGGGATTCCAAGAGGCTTGTAGTGGACGCACTTCCATGGGTTCTGATATCACCCGCCCACACATCAAACTGGTCTGGACTGGTGCTCCCAGTGCTGCAGGGGTTGGGGCAGTGGGGACCCCCCCATGGCACAGCACAGCTGCTTTGGGGCTGGTGGCACCGCCCGGCGCTGGGCATGGGGCGTGTTGGGGGAGCTGGGGCCGTACTGGTGGTACTGGGAGCTCACCTGCCTGGGGACCAGCAGGACTCAGGTGAACGTGTGTGCTCCCCCCGGGGACCCCCAGCCTGGTGTCACTCTGCCTCCAAAGAGCTGCTCCCAGTATTCCCAAGAAAGCTTCCCAGTTTGCTTGGTCCTGTTTATTGGGGGCCAGCAGGGAAGGAGCAGGAGAGACCCCATGAGGGGAGCCAAGATTGGAGGGGGGCAGAACAGGCCCTGGCATGGATTGGGAATGGGGACCCCCAGGAAAGGTCATGTCCCCCCTTTCTCACCCTGCTCTGGGGGGCTTGGGAGGAACCTGAACCCCAACACGGCACCGGGCCAATCCCAAAGGTGCTGGAAATCCTCTAAGATGCCAGGGCAATTTGGGGGTGCATGGGGGGTGCCCAGACTGGGCCAAGAGCACAGCACTGCCCCAGCCCAACCTGCCCTGGCTCCATCCCAGCTCCTCCCACAAGATGCAACTTGTTGGGAAAATAGGGGGAGCCAAGGGTGGGCGCTGGGCCCAGGGGGAGCAGGAGAAGGGATGGAGGAGGGCCAAGGAAGGAGCAGAAGGGCCATAAAGAATAGGAAGTGGATGCAGTACTAGAAAGCAGGAAGAGTGGGACCCCTACCAGTACAATTTAGGAGTACCAGCCCCCTGCCCCACTTTCTGGGGTTCCCAGCTTCTCTTTTCCCATGCTCTTCCATATCTTCCCCACTGCACCCCAATCCACCACCCCCATTCCACATGCTTGGTTTTGGGGGTTCCATGCCCCTCCTCCTTACTCTGGAGGTCCCATACTCGTTATCTCACAATTCAGGCACCTCACTGCTGCTTTTTCCTGGGAAGAATTCCTGAGATTTGTGAGTTTTTGGGTTGCAGTTTTGGAAGGGGACAGCTCTGTCTGGCTTTCCCCTCCCTCTTGGGGCCTCTCAGCTACCACCGCCCCCTGGGAGTGCTGGCATTTCCCTCCTGGGGACAAGGACCTTCATTCCCTTCCAGGAGCCCAATGCCTGGCTGGGGCTCCAGGGCAGGGGGTCCTTGAGCAGCTGCCCCAGAACCTCTGCCAGGGTCTCCCAGCGCAGCTGGAGCCGCTCGGCCTGGGGTCCCCAAAACCCTCAGCAAGCCCCAAGTGCCTCCCAGGAACCCTCAACCCCCTCAAACCCAGCATCCCCCACAGCCCCTGCAAGTCCCCCCCATGGCACCGGCCTTGGCCACATCCCCACATGTCACTGGCCATGTCCCACTGTGTCCTCACCCATGGCCATGTCCCTACCATGTTCCCATCCCTGTCATTGTCCCTTACATCTCCATCCATGTCTCCCCCATGTGCCCACGAATGGCCACATCCTCTTCCATGTCCATTTGTCCCCATGTCACTCTCCATGTCTGTGTCCTGCCATGTCTCTGTCCCCCCATGTCCCCACCCATGTATTAGTTCAAAAGCAAATCAAGTCCAGAAGAAAAGCATTTCCTTGTCCATGCCAGCTGATGATCCAAGTGCTTGGGTGGCAGAGAAGAAACTTTTCTGGATGGATTTCTGTTCCAGTGTCTCCAAACTCTAGGTCTTTGCCCAAATCCATCAGCATTTTGCTTCAGAAGACACCCTTTAGTAATAGGAAATCACAATTGTGTGATCACTTAAGTTGGAAAAGACCTCCAACACCATTCAGTATTCCTGAATGTCACCAGAGTACAGGACTGAAAGCAGAACATTTTCTGGGGTTGAAAGGCAACAAATCCACTCTCCCCAATGAATTCCCAATGTTGGTTTGTATCCAGATGGATGGTCCCGCCCCCGTGTTCCTCCAGGTGCCCACAGGGAGACAGGATGATGCAGAACCCCCCCCCACCCTCGCCAGGTGTCTTCCCAACACGGATCATCACGACCACGAATCAGCAGGGCTCTGCCCAATGGGGGTCACTGGGGATCATCCAACACCGATCCTCCCATGGGGGAAGGAACTGGAGCAGAGCACGAAGCTCTGCCCACACTCGGGGCACTCACAGGGCTTCCCTTAGTGGTGCCTTCGTTGGTGGTGGGTCAAGGCTGAGCTCTGTGAGAAGCTCTTCCCACACTCAGGACACTCATAGGGCCTCTCCCCAGTGTGGATGCGCCGGTGGACAGTCAGGATGGAGTTGCAGTTGAATCCCTTCCCGCAGTCGGGGCAGCGGAAGGGCCTCTCCTCTGTGTGAATCTGCTCATGTCTGATCAGAGTGGAGCTTCTCGGAAACCTCTTCCCACACACAGGGCACTCGTAGGGCCTCTCTCCCGTGTGGTTGTGCTGGTGTTTTCTCAGGTCTGACCTCAGCCTGAAGCTCTTCCCACATTCCAAGCAGGGGTAGGGCTGCTCCCCAGTGTGGATCACCTGGTGCTGCCTCAGACTGGAGCCACAGCTGAAGCTCTTCCCACATTTCCCACACTCGTAGGGCTTCTCCCCACTGTGGAGCATGTGGTGCCGGGCCAGGCTGGAGCTGTCTCTGAATCCCATCCCACATTCCCCACATTCGTAGGGATATTCCCCAGTGTGGACCACCTGGTGCTGGAGCAGGTAGAAGCTGTCTCTAAATCCCTTCCCACATTCCCCACAGTTGTAGGGATATTCCCCAGTGTGGATCATCTGGTGCCGGATCAGTTTGGAGCTCTCTCTGAATCCCTTCCCACATTTCCCACATTCGTAGGGACGTTCCCCAGTGTGGATCCTCTGGTGCTTGATCAGAATGTACCTGTGGCTGAAACCCTTCCCACATTCCAAGCACTTGTGGGGCTTCTCCCCTCCATGAGGCTTCTCCACCAGCTCTGAGCTCTGCCTGCATCTCCGGCCGCCTTCCCGGCTCAGGGAGGGTCTTTCCTCCTCGCAGCTCCCTGGGCTGGGTTTGCAGCCCCTCCTCCTGAGGGATCTCTGGGGCTTTCCCTCCTCCTCCATCTGCCCACAGTTTGGGAATAAAAAATCCTGGTTTGGGGAAAAAACAAGAGGAGAGGGCATTAGGCTGGGGGGTTTCCCCCTTACCCAAATGCAACTCAGGCAAACATTGGGTGTCCTGTTTGTGTCAGAACCTGCAAAACACCAAGCTTCAGTCCAAACATCACAACACAGATGAAAATCCCACCAAACAGCAAGATTTGGCCAAAACCCCATCCAAAACAGAAAGATTCAGCCCCTGCTAAAAAAACCCCAAAACACAGCAACATTTAGCCCAGTAAAGCTCACAAAGATCAAGATTCACCCCTGTGATAATCAGGGATCCCTCTCTCTGGTCACCTGCTGCATGTGATGGGGACAACGCTCCTGGGGCTGGGGAGAGGCTGCAGACACAGGGAGGGCTGGAACCTTGTGCTGCTTCCTGTTTCTGCTCCTCCTCCTCCTGTGTCCCTACTCTTCCTCACATTCCTCTTCCTCCTACTCTTCCTCATTGTCCTGCACAATCCCACCTTTTTCTCCCACATGCAGCGTTTGACCATTTGCATTGGGATTATTTGTGTATATATGTGGGGGACTCTTGGTGATATCAAAATTTTGGTATGGTTTTTTTCAATGTTCACCTTAAGGATGGATTTTGCAAAACCAGAAGAGCTTTAAAGGTAACACTTTAACAGATAAAATGTTAATACAATATTGTCACTGTGGAAAAAAAATAGCAGATAGTGGGAGGGGCACATATGAGTCATCCAATGGCTCCACTGGAAGAGAAGCAGGGATTCCAGACAGCCAGGAGAGGTTAGAAATGCACATTAACACTGCTGGGGCAAAGTGTGGACAATGTATTAGGATATTCTTGCCTGGGAGAGGAATTGGGCTGATTCCCTCTGGCTCTCACCCCAAGCTCTGCCTGCCTGCACAGATGGAATTTGCACAGCTAAAGGCAGAGCCCATAGTGAGGATATCTGACTGCAACAGAAATTGGTTCAGTTGCAAAGGGAAACAGCAAATGGGGAACATTGTGAAAACTTTAGTAAAGAGTGTGAGAATCATTCCCTCTCCCCACTCCAACATGTGCTGCTCTAGGTTATACAGAGTGTATTAGAGCACTGGGGTGTTTTGGCAAGTCCAGAGAAATCAGTTGAGAATCCAAGTATCTGATGACTTAATTAGAGAAAAATGTTCAATTGATGCAGCCCTGGCTGGAGGGACCAACCAAAACTGGAAAAAAGATGAACAGACACCAGAAGAAACCCAAATCCACAGACCAGCCCCTGGGAACCTCAACAAATTCATATCAGGAGACAGAAAATCCACCAATATTTCAAGTAGCATAACAGAGTTAAAAACTACATATTATCACTGTTATTACTTTTATGATTAATTTTCATACTATTATTAGTGTTGCTTATTATTACTAGTGTTATTATTATTACTGGTATTATTATTATTACTATGAACTAATGAATATATTATCAGTCCTCAAATTAGCAATCACTTGGCCACCTCCAGCTCCTGACCTTCCTGCCAAGCCATCCAAAGAAAGGAAGAACAAGACATTTCACCATGGGATGGGATGGGATCAGATTATCATTTAACAGAAGGAGGTGGAGTTTGTGGAAAATTCAATGACTCAAACTCCTGTTTGCAAATAGATGAAACTGAACAGGGGTAAAACAGATAACACAGGAAACAAGAAAGTAGATCATGTACCAGTCCAAATGGGGAAAGGATGGCAATGGGACACGTGTTCGTGGTTCCCTGGCAGACCATGGGTTAAACGAATGCTGTTCCTCCCCTGATGTGCTGCAGCAACTCTCATCTTTTTCCCGTGCCCGACACCTTGCTGAGTGCAGCTCATTCAGCAGCTGAGCAAGGGGATGCAGGTGGCAGCCAGGCCTGATCCAGAAACGGCTGCAAAAGGACAGGGAGGGAGGGCACTGAGAATAATCCCAAAAACAAAGAGGAAACAGAGTCAAAGAGTGAATATGCCTGGAAATATGACCAGGGATTTGTACATGAGAAAACAATGGAAGAAATATTCACATTCAGAAAATGTTACTAATTGACACAGACTGCTGCTCAGCCAAAATCCTGCTCAATTCCTGATCTTCGACAAAGAGAAACACTTAACAGAGCCGTGAAAATCGGATGTTATACTAAATAAGGGGTGCATATCAAGAGGGACATGCAACAGGGGGATCGGGAAATCTGAACCTTCCAAGTGCCTCAGCCAGTGGGGAAAGGGAGAGGGAGATGGGGCCGGGAAAATGAGGATAAAAAGGAGGCGGCATTTTTAGAGACCGCATGGCAAATGCCCACAGACTCTCCCTTTGCCCATCAATAAAGTCACTTTTACAGAACTCCTCTGTCTCCTTTGTGCACACAAAACTCAGGCAACGTGAATTTTCCCGCACACCCTTGGGGCCTCTCTCAACCATTCCTTGCCCACCTCGGGCTCCTGCAAAGGCTCCAGGTGGGTCCCGGCTCCATCCCGAGCTCACCCCCAGCTCCCACCGCCCTCAGCTCCCGCTCACCCCGAGCTCCTGGCGGTTCAGGGCAGCAGCGGCTCCTTGGCCCGATGCCCGGGCCGGGCGCAGCGCGGAGCCGCTCCTCAGGCGAGGAGAGAAATGGCGGAGTGAGGGGAAAGGGAGGGAAGCCTGTGACGTGTGCAGAGCCCGCCCCTCGCTACCATTGGCTGATTCTGCCGTCACTTCTCATTCTCGCGCGCTGATTGGGCAGAGCGGGGACAAGCCCGGCCCCGAGGCCAAAGGCGCCATTTTTGGAGCTTCTGTGCGGGCTGGGAGCGGCCACAGCCCGGCGAGGTGGCGGCAGAGCTCGAAGGCGGCCCCAGCGCAGGTGGGAGCCGCGCTCGGTTCTGCGGGGGCTCGGGGCTCACTGCGGGCGGAGGGGGCGGCAGGGGGCTCTGGCTGGTTCCTTGTGCCATGCCCGGCCCGTGTTTCCCCTGGGCTGAGGGCGCTGATGCAGCGGCTGCCCGCGGTCTCCTTCTCTCTGTGAGCTCGGCAGGAGCCGGTGCCGGAGCAGCGACTCACCGCGCTGCGGTCGCTGCCGCTCCCGGGCCCGCACAGGCGCTCCGGCAATGGCGCCTTTGCTGCGGCACGATCGCCGTGGGGGCGGCACCGGGGCCGGGCTTGTCCCCGCCCTGTCCAATCGCAGCGCGCGAGAATGAGGAGTGACGGCAGAATCAGCCAATCGCAGCGAGCGCAGCAGACTCACTGCACTCTCCCTAATAGATTATTCCACTAATTATTATTATTAAGCATCGAGTTCCAGGTTTGTACAGGTACATGGGCTGTTCGTTTTATTTCTTCTGCAATTTTAGTAATTACTTCACCATTATTATCAATTTCTGAGCAGCATTCAGAATTACTGAACTTCGTACACAATTCTCCTTCTTCAGCTAATAGATAGTCTGGGGCTAGTTGATTTTGATGTACTGCTGCTCTAGTTTGAGTAAGTTGTTTAGCTATGAATTCCAGACTGTTCAATTGGCAGTAATTTCTATTACAGCTTGTAGTCTGATAATTCTATTTAGCAGATAAATTGGAGTGGATAGCCCCAGCTCCCATCTTGAACCCAGGTCTGGTCCATAGTACTCAATAATTCATCCTGGGGGCCATTCATTATCCTTTGAATATGTGTTCCCCCTGTGGCAGGGCTGCTTTTGTTTTGATACAAAGATTTATACAAGGGAACTCTTAACACTCTATTCCCTTTTTCTTTTGGTAATGTGAAAAACACAGGCTGGATAATCCCTGGAGTACATGTCCCTCTCCATCTTTCTGGTAGGGTATTATAAACCCTTTTCCTGCAGATCCCAAATATTCTGTTTGGGCTTTCCAGCTTAGTGTAACTGATTTAGGTTGTTACCAATAGATTCTTACACTTTTTACTTCTTCATATGGGTTGGCTCTATTCTTATTATACCAGCCTAGTCCTGTAAAATTGTTCTTTCTACACTTACCTTTACTTAACTTTCCCCAATATCCTTTTGGAGCTTTGGGCCACCAAGACTGACTGCTTGTATTTGTAATGAGGATAGTCATAGAGGGGGTGTGCCCCACATATTGGTTAAGTTAGTTCCCTGATGTGTTATACACACTTCTCCTGTTTCCTCATGGTTTAGAACTCACCCTTCAGGTCTATTGACTCCCCTCGATATTTCCATTTGATTCCAATAACTGCTCTGGGTCTAATCCCTCCCCCCTCCATGGCCACTGTTCAGTCATTTGTGTTCCTCCACAGATCCAGCAGTGAGTTAAATCAGTTCAGTGGTAATATCAGTAAGTAATTCAGTAGAAATTTCTTTCATGAATTCCACAAATAAATTCTTTCCTGAGGTGGATAAGTTCCGTTTGCTGAGTTGTTGTTTCAATTTCTCGTACAAGTTAAAACTTCCCTTATGGTTTGTCCTTGTTCCCTTGAACACTTTAGTTATATTCTTTATCAATTCTTCCTTGTAGTGATCTTGCACTCCTCCCTGATCTGCATATCCTCACATACCTTCTTTTGTGAAGCAGAGGTGTGCTTCTCCTACTGGGCAACTTTGCTATGCTGATGGAGCCCACCCTCCTTTTCCCAAATTGGGGCTCCCCAGTAACTTTTTCCCATGATAATGGAGGTTTCTGAGTTGTGCTTATTATAGCAGGCTGAATTGGTGTGTGTGTGGAAGGCAAGGGTGGATACTGTGTGTCTGCCATACCCAATTGTCTGGTAACACTTGGAACAAGCATCAGCACTATTTCCTTTTGTCATAATTAGCAATAGGATGAGTCCCATGACTGTTTTCATCCCTCTGCCTCCCTCAAGGCCTGTGGGGTTTCTATTGGTAGCCAAGGTTTGTTTAATCTTCTGGGCTGCAGGGAGTGTGTCCTGGGGTCTCCCACTTTGTCTCTCTCTTTTGGTATCATTTCTTAATTTTGTCCCAGCCTTGAGCTTTAACATTCCAGTAGGAGGCACAGCAGTAACAGCACGGTATATGCAACCCTTTCCAGCACTCTTGTGCCAGTACCTCTGCTTTGGCTTTCTTCTTTCCTTTCCTTCCATTCTCAAATAACTCCTACCAGTTATGATCATCAGTTTTGATTATTTTTTCTATTGTGTCTTTTCTTTTTTTTTTTCTTTGTGCTGATAGGGTATTAAGTACCTTAACACTTTCCTTATGTTAATTTCTTTTACATTGGACACATAACACCAATGGGAGATACCCACCATTGGAATGACATCACCACAACTCAGTACAATATGGATACACTTTTTGCTAATTTTCAGGCAAATTATCTTTGACACTTCTCAACTGTAGATTTTTGCTTTTTCTTAGGTATTTTCCAATTGACAGGCACTAGAAATTGCCATTTACAAAGCAAAGGTATTATATAAGTCACAGGTTAAGGCCAGAACAGGAGAACTATCTGAGTGAAACAGTCCTGATCTTCTTGTTTGAAGTGGAAGGATTTTTCCTCAGCAAAAGCTCAAAGCTTTTTCCTGAGCAAAAGCTCAAAGTCAGCTGCTGGTGTTTTTGTTTGTACACAAAACAGGCAGGCTGCCCAAGCACTGAGGCTAAAGACATTTGAGATAGTAAATAAATGCACATAAAACAAGACTAAAGTTGAGAATTTAACAGCCCTAATTGTTTAGAATTTTAATTCATGTACAAAAGCTGCTGAAGTGAGTTGCTTTTAAATTAGCCATCACAGTTTATGTAGCAGGTGTGTCATGCTAATGCAACATCTCCTGTTTCTTATGTTCTTGCACACTGCCAGGAGCAAGACACTTCAGAGATCTTTTGGTAGTTTTAACTGCTGTTTCTTAAATTCTACTTATAATGGTTTATTCTATGCAGCCTCACTTGGGGCAGCTGCTGCTAGCTTTTGCTTCAGCATTGTCTTTTTATTGCATTAATTTGGTTTTCAGGATAAGCCACATCAGTCTGATGTGCTTACAGAGCACTAGATGCTCCTGTGCTCTACACACACTCCCCTGTAAACATTAAAACACTTGAAGGAATCAGAGAATTAGGTTGGAGGGTGTCCTTAAAACACAGGGCACAGCACATTTATTGACTTTTATCTGTGGTGTTGCACTCACAGAAGATTTAGCAAATCATTGCAAACCTTACACAAAAGCCAGGACTGTTTTTAGTCATGAAGCTGCAAGAGGTTCAAACCTCAGGAGAGGTCAGGTTGGATATCAGGAAAACGTTTTCTACCCAGAGGGTAGCTGGACTCTGAGCAGGCTCCTTAGGGAAATGGTCACTGCACCGAGCCTGACAGAATTTAAGAAGTTTGCACAATTCCTTCAGCATGTGGTGGGAATGTTGGGATGTCCTGTACAGAGACACAAGTGGGATTTTATTTTAATGTCTCCCTTCCAACCCAGCACATTCTGTTATCTTGTGATTTTTATGATTTACTAAGTGCAGCACACTCCAGGTGCTGGCTGGGCAGTTAGGATTCCAGCATTTGAGAAACACAACTATACACACACATTTGATCATCACTCAAAATTACAGTGTATTTCTTAGAACTGACAGACTGTAAAGAATTATTTTCTAGAAGTTTGATCCCAGCTCTTTAACTATTTGCACACATAATTTCACATCTAGCATTTATACTTTTTACTACCTTGTGTACAATGGCAGTAGGCACTACACTATTATTCTTCTTCCTGGCTTGTACACACTCCACATTTTTCACTTAGTGAGTCAGGTGGTCTGCTACTATTAATGAAACTCGATACGTTATTATTGATTTTAGGAACCAGCAAGACATTTCTTTTTTACACTTTTGTTTCATTCTTAATTGATACACTTTTAATGATAGGAACTTTAAACTCTTTTTCTTTCTTGCCATTGTTATTATACACCTTACATCTTTTTGTAATATAAGTTTTTTATCCTTTTATTTACTATGAATCTTAACACTTTTTTATTTTCACAGCAGAAACAGGCATTCTTAGCTTGCTCTTGGTACCTCGACTGTGTTAAGCCTTCACTCCCTGTCCTCATGTGTAAAACAGGAATGTTTAGGGAGAGATGGAGATTTGATCCCCCAAAGCAGAGGTGTCGGGGCAGGGCCGGTGCCGGAGCCGCCAAAGAGCTTTTTGTTAGCTGAGTGCAGGGATGGGCACCCGCGGCCCCTGGCGCCGGGTGGGCTCGGGGATGGGGCAGGGGAAGCGGCGGGGCCGTGCCGGCACAGGCGGGGAGCCAGCGCAGCCCGGGCGAGCAGGGCAGCGGGGCCACGGCCAGAGCAGCCGGCGGAAAAGCCGCGGCAGCCGGATTGAGGCTGGGAGGAGCCGCCAGAGGTTCGGTTCTGGGGCTGGGGAAACTCCGGGGCTGGGGAAGCCCCATGCTAACGGGACAGGCAATATTTTTAGTGGGTCTCAGCCTTTTGTTTTATTTTTCTTTTCTTGTACTGTCTCTGGGGTTTCTGGTATTTTTAAACATTTTACCCCTAGGGGTTCTGTGTTTCCTGCCCCACATGTGGCATAGTTCCCGTTCTCTGGATTACTTGGCTTTTCTGAATTTACAGATACATTTAAGGGCTGGCAAATGTAAGCCTCCCAGGTAATATCTGCCAGTTCATTTATCCCTGGCCTTTGCCTCCTTTTCACTAGTCTCTTTGGTAACCTACCCCCCCTGCAGCACAGAAGACTTTTCTAACAATACAATACAATACATCTTTTCAGAAAATAAAGTTTAACTTATTGACTCTGTTTTTTCTCCTGGTCCCTCCTTGGTTTTGGGATTATTCTCAGTGCCCTCCCTCCCTGTCCTTCTGTAGCCGTTTCTGGATCAGGCCTGGCTGCCACCTGCATCCCCTTGCTCAGCTGCTGAATGAGCTGCACTCAGCAAGGTGTCGGGCATGGGAAAAAGATGAGAGTTGCTGCAGCACATCAGGGGAGGAACAGCATTCGTTTAACCCATGGTCTGCCAGGGAACCACGAACATGTGTCCCATTGCCATCCTTTCCCCATTTGGACTGGTACATGATCTACTTTCTTGTTTCCTTTATTATCTGTTTTGCCCCATTTTAGTTTCTTCTATTTGCAAACAGCAGTTAGACTAATTTAATTTTCCACAAACTCCACCTCCTTTGCTTAATTGATAATCTGATCCCATCCCATCCCATGGTGAAATGTCTTGTTGTTCTTTTCCATGGATTTCTTGGCAGGTAGGTCAGGAGCTGGAGGTGGCCAATTGATTGTTATTTTGAGGTCTGATAATAAATTCATTAGTACATAGTAATAATAATGACAATAATAATAATAATATTAAAGTTAATCATAATAGTGATAACAGTGATAATATTTAGTTTATGATTTAATTATGCTACTCGAAATATTGGTGGATTTTCTGTCTCCTGATATGAATTCGTTAAGGTTCCCAGGGGCTGGTCTGTGGATTTGGGTTTGAGTTGGGTTAGTTCTGGTGTCTGTTCATCTTTTCTCTATTTTTGGGTGGTCCCTCCAGCCATGGCTGCATCAATTGACCACTTTTCTCTAATTAAATCATCAGATACTTGGATTCCCAACTGATTTCTCTGGACTTGCAAAAACACCCCAGTGCTCTAATACACTCTGTATAACCTAGAGAGCACATGCTGGAGTGGGGAGAGGGATGATTCCCCCCCAGTTTTTTAGTAAAGTTTTCACAATGTTCCCCATTTGCTGTTTCCCTTTGCAACTGAACCAATTTCTGTTGCAGTCAGATATCCTCAGTATGGGCTCTGCCTTTAGCTGTGCAAATTCCATCTGTGCAGGCAGGCAGAGCTTGGGGTGAGGGCCAGAGGGAATCAGCCCAATTCCTCCCCCAGGCAAGAATATCCTGGTACCTTGTCCACACTTTGCCTCAGCAGTGTTAATGTGCATTTCTAACCTCTCCTGGTTGTCTGGAATCCCTGCTTCTCTTCCAGTGGAGCCATTGGATGACTCATATGTGCCCCTGCCACAATCGGCTACTTTTTTTCATATTAACAATATTCTATTAGCATTTCATCTGTTGAAGTGTTACCTATAAAGTTCTTCTGGTGTTACAAAATCCATCCTAAAGGTGAATATCAAAAAAGCCATACCAAAATTTTGATATCACTAAGAGTCACCCACATATATACACAAATAATTACAATGGTGTGCGTAGGCAGAGAAATCTGATCAGAAGAATATTGCGATGTACGGGAAGACAGGGCTCCAGCCCCTCTCCAGTTATGTTACCCAGTAGCAAGATAGGATGATGTAAGTGCACCGTGGTTATATAAGGCAGTGCACAGAGGAAATAAAGGCTTTTTCACCATCCCCCATATTGGTGCCGTGAGTGATTAGCCCGAACGGCTTGTACGTCAGCCGTCGTGTCTTTCTCGGAGCGGGTCGCCTTGCCTCCAGAGAGGCAACAAGGGGTCTCAAACCCAGGAATCCGTCTGCCCCCGACACGGGGAGGGGTGGCTGGGGTGTCGGGAAGCTCGCCGGACGAGTGAGACGGCCGGAGCAGCGGGACCGACTTTGGCGGGGAGGACGCTCCCGTAGCGAGGAGATGGAAGCCCTCGTCAAGGTAGTGTTGAACTGCATAAGCAGCGGGGCATTGATTGCAAAGCGAAAGACTTTGATTGTGCAGTCACGTGACTGTTGCAATTGGGTGCCAATGATCGTCCGGTAGAAATCCTTCACCCTGAGTGCTGGAAAAATGTACTAAAATGCTCGCGGACGATGTTATGTGTTCGGGCTCTAGCAAGTGTCTCATATCATGGGGGAAGGTGATGCAAGCTTCTGAACCTGTTGCACCCCTGAGAGGCAACCAACTTTGTGGCCCAGCCCTTGACCCCCAGCAAGTGTTGCCCCAGCCGATGACCCCGCAAGAATCAACTACATCCGTGGCACAGCAAGGCAACAAGGGGAATGAAACCCTTGGGTGGCCCTGGCAGTGGAATGCAGTCACCCCCCAATAGTATGGGGAATTTGCCGACAGTATATCTACAACTCCACAATAGCCCCTGGAGAAACAACCATCCTCATTTAAGTGACATGGGCGCAGTGCAAAGAGCATTGCCTGTCAGCTCTGCCATTTGCAACCCCTTATGTGAACATGAGTCCCCTCACCAAAATTACTATAGCTGTTATCTGATTCATTTGGTGAGTTGGTCAGGTGAGGCACTGATGTATTTTTAACTTCCTCTGGAACACAGCCACATGGATCCAGAGTTATCACACTATAACTGTGTTTTTGGGGTTACTTCAGTAATGGTACTTACTGTGAGCAAGTGATGGCAGGGGAAATCTTCTCCCAACCCATCACCCAGTTTTTTCAGTCCACCCCACCAGTTTTCAAGGAGTTCAGATCTGCTTTAAATGCTAATGATATCATACAGTGGCTGGTGCTGCTGATAGGCCTGTTGTGTTTAGCATTCACCAGCACCCCTTGAACCCCCATTTTCAGGCAGCACAACGCCCTTGAGCCCCAAATTCCGGGAAGGAAACTCCCCATTAACACACATTCCCCAGCACGGGAATCCCTGAACCCCCCTTTTTGGGCACGGGGACTCCCCCATACTCCCTTCCCCAGCACCGGGACCCCCCTGCACCCCCTAATCCGGCGCTGGGATCCCCCCGCTGCCCCGTCACTGCTCTGGGACCCCCCTGCACCCCCATTCCCGGCCATCCCCACACCCCAGTTCCGCCCTTTCCCTCGGCTTTTGAACCCCCAGATCTCCCAAATTTCTGCGTCCCCCGAGTTCTCCATTGCCGGCGCTTCCTGGGAGGGGGTCCCAGGGGGTCTCAGCGGAGATCCAGTGGGATCCAGATGAATTCCCTGGAATTCCCCTTTACTCCCGTCTCGCTTTCGCGTCTCCCAAACCGCGTCCGCCGGCCTCTCCCAGCCTCAGCCCCTCTTTCCCGTGGTCCAGGGACCCCCTGGACCCCCGTTCCTGCCGCTCCCAGCTCCCACTTTTCCCAACACTGGGGACCCCTGGAGACCCTTTTCTGAGCACAGGGACCCCCTGGATCCCCCATCCCGCCTCTCCCAGTCCCTTCCTTGAACCTTGCGCCCTTCCCGGCTCTCCCAGTTTCGCTTCCTGACCCTTGGACGCCGCCAGACCCCCCAATCTCTGAGTCCCCCCAGTTCAGCACCCCTTGCTCGTACTGCGAGGTGGGGGTCCTGGGTGGTCCCCAGGGGGATTCACGGGAATTCCCAGGGTTTCCTCTATCCCCTCCCCCTCCTCGCGCTCCCCGGTCACTTTCGCGTCTCCCAAGCTGCGGCTTCGGGATCGGCCCCGGGACCCCCTGAACCCCCGTTCCTGGGCACGGGGACCCCCCTGCACTTCCATTTCCGGTCGAGCCCCCCTTTGTGGGCACAGAGACCCCCTTGAACGTTCATTTCGGAAAATCGGGACCCCCCTGTAGCCCCTTCTGCAGTCCTGAAAACTCCAGTACCCCCTTATCAGGAACCTGGAACCCCCTGAACCCCCATTTCTGGGCACCGAGACCCCCCTGAACCTCAATTTTCAAACACCAGGACTCCTTGAACACCATAATTCGTAAAGAGACCCTCCCTGAACCCAATTTCCTGCGTACCGGGATCCCCCTTATCCAGCCCCAGTGCCCCCCTGTACCCCATTTCCCGGCCCTCCCCCTCTCGGGGACCCAGCCCCCCATTTTCCTTCACCTCGGGACCCCCTGAACCCCCATTACTGGGCATGGGGACTCCCCCCCGCACCCCCTAATTCGGCATGGGGACCCCCTGCACCCCCTTCTCGGGCATCCCGCCCTTCCCAGCCCCCAGCCCCGCCCTTTTCCTTCCCTTTGCACCCCCAGATCTCCCAAATTTCCGTGTCCCCCCAGTTCTCCAGTCCCGGCGCTTTCTTCAGGGCGGTCCCAGGGGGTCCCAGGTGTTTCTCAGAGGGCTCCAGGGGGGTCGCAGCGGGGATCCAGAGGGATCCAGAGGAATTCTCTGGAAATCCCCCTTCTCCCCTCCCCCACCGCGCTGCCTCGGTCACTTTCGCTTCCGCGTCCCAACCCGAGAGACCGGGATCTACCCAGCTACCCGTGACGTCACTGATACTTTGAGTTTCCATTGGTGGGCAGGAAATAGCGGCGCCAATGGCGGGGCCGGAGGCGGCTCTGGGGGCGGGGCCAGCGCTGGGGGCGGGGCCAGTTCTGGGAGCGGGATCGCAGCGGAGCAGCGCGATGGCTCCAGCGCTGGGGCTGGGGCTGCTCTTGGGGCTCCTGGGGGACCCGGGGGGCGCGACGAAAGGTGAGTGGGACCCCCATAACCGGGACTTCCCTGAACTTCCATTTTCGGGCACTGGGAATCTTCTAACCCTTGATTCCCGGGCACGGAGAAACCCCTGAACCTTCATTTTGGGTCTTTTTACCTCTCCATCACCTTTTCTAGCAGAAAGACCCTCCTGAACCCCCTTTAATGGGCACGGAAACCCCCCTGAACCCCCATTTTCTGCTCACCAGCACCCCTTGAACCCGCATTTTCGGGCAGCAGAACGCCCTTGAGCCCCGAATTCCGGGAAGGAAACTCCCCCTTTACACACATTCCCCAGTACGGCAATCCCTGAACGGGATTCCCCACTACGGGAATCCATTTCTGGGCACGGGGACCCCCCTGCACCCCCATTCCCGGCCATTGGGACACCCCCGAATCTCCATTTCCGGGCCTGGGACCCCCCTGCACCCCCTTTTCGGGCATCCCGCTCTTCCCAGACCCAAGTCCCGCCCTTTTACCTTTGGACACCCCGAACCACCCAACTTTCCATGTGGCTGTACCTCCGCCCCCCCCGCCCCCCCTGCCTCAGTGAGCCCTGGGCTGTGACCTCACGCTGCTGTGCTCGGGTTTGCTCTGTCCAGCTGTGTCCGGGCAGCTGCCTGCAATTGCTTCAAAGTTGTTAATTTTTTTCTCCTTTGACTTTTCAAAACATAAATTTTCTCTCCCCATTAGAATCTGCCAGTTCTAATGTGGATAACTCAGGTTTCCCTGAAACAGGGCATTCATCTCCTCCCCCAGCATTTCTGACAGCTGGAGACAGGTCTGTCTGTGTCTTTTCGCAATTCTCGCTTTCCTGCGTCCCGGCCATTGCCGCAGGTTGCCCCTCCCTGGACATCCCTTGCAGCTGAATGCACCGAATCCGCGCTTTTTTCCTGTTTTTGTCCCGGTCAGTGTGAAGGCTGCCGCTCCCTTCCCCCTTTGGGCTGAGAGCCGCCCGCATGGTCCTGTCCTTCTGCGTCCCAGTCCCCGCAGGTTGCCCCTCCCTGGACATCCCTGCGGCACCGAGCCCGCATTTTTTCGTGGTCCCGTCCCCCTCCCCTCTGTCCCCCACGGCCCGGGGAGTCGCCTGTAGCGCCCTCCCGCCTTCTGGGGTCAGGGTTTCTGAAGGGGTGAAATAGCAAAAGTGTATGTCCTGTAACTCACTTGGAAATATTTCTAACTTAATTTTTTCCCTGGCCTTGCTGCTGGCAAGGCCCTTGCTGAACCACCTGCTGCTGGCAAGGCAGTCATAAACTTCCCTCCCCCAGCTCGTAGCTAGGTGAGAATCCTTCCCCAGTCTCTGAGGAACTTTAACTGCTTTGTCCGCCTGCTGATAGCAAGGCAGCCGTAAACCTCCCACCCCCTGCTCATGGCTAGGTGGGAATCCTGTAAGGTGTCTGATTCTGAACCATCTGGACTCCCACACTGCTCCTTCAAATTCTCTTTCTTGGAGTGTGTCCATCCTTCCCAGACCCCTTTGTTCTTAAGGACTGTCCCCCTTAAAAAATCAGTACCTGATTTGTTACTCTCTAAATCTGTATCCCGAATAGGCCATAGTCTGCCCTCCATAATTCCAGTGCAGAAGTTTTATTGATGTCTCTCCTTCTTTCACAGAATATTGAAGACTTGATTATTTCATGGTCCCTGTACCCCACGCAGCCTTGGACCACTCCATCTGCCACCAGACCTTCTCTGTGAACAGCAGGAGACAGAGCTTTCCTTGGGAGTGGGAGTGTTACCAAAAATTCAGTAAAATAATAAACTCCTTAACACCAATGCAGCATTTAAAAGCAGCATTCTTTATTTGGCTGAATACACACAGGGACAGCTCTTCCCAAAACTGTGCATGCTGAGTACAGGAAAGTTTCTGTTTATATTCTGTTTATATCCTTTGCAAACATATTCATTGATTGTCCTGGACTAAACACACATATGATAATAATTTCCCCAAAATTATTAAGATACTTCCCCTCCCCTTCACCCGTGTGTTCTTCTGTCCTGGGGGTCTCTCTGGTGGTCCCTGGTGGTCGTGGACCCCAATGTTCCAGTGGGCCTGGCTGAGTTGGCAGGACACTGAGGCTGGTGAATTCCAGTTCCCCTTCTTACACAAGGGGCATTGTGTGGTTTGCAGAGGCCAGTGGTTTTGGAGAGCAAACATTGTGTCAGCTCACCTGGGGTGGGCAATTTATCATCTGTTCACATGAGGTCACAGAGTGGGGTATGACATCACAGAGTGGGTTATGCGAGGTCATTGAGCATTACAGTCTGTCCCTGTGACATCACAGAGCTGACTGTGACATCACAGGGCAGAGGTCTGACATCCCAGCAGGGCTGTGTGGGGTCACTGGGTTGGTCACTCTGCCCCAGCCCCCCTCACAGTTTCCCCAGACAAGTCCAATGCTGTTCATGCCCAGCAGGGTCCCCTGTCCCTCTGTATCCCCCTGCTCCACCTGGAGCCACAGCCTCCCCCAAGGATGTTCCACAAATCAACCCCAGAGTCTGACACGGGGACAAGGGGCCAGGGCTGTGTGACCAGGACATCAAGGACATGGATTATCCAGGTCACTGGGGCCTGGTTTGGGTTCCCCAGGGCAGCAAAGATGTCTGGCAGCTGGAGCAAGGTGAGGGAAGGGCCTCCAAGGTGGGGCTGGAGTCCTTTGGGTGTGAGGAGAGGCTGAGGGAGCTGGGCTTGTCCAGCCCAGAGCAGGGAAGGCTGAAGGGCTCCTCATGCCAGCCTGGCAGTGCCAGCCAGGAGCTGATGGAGAACACAGAGCCAGGCTCTGCACTGGGAGACCTGGGGGAGACAAAACACAGTGGGTGGAAAGGGGCAAGAAAGGAGATCAGACAGGACAGGAGGAGTTGCAATGAGTCAGGCTGCTTTCAGCATTTCCTCAACATCCAAATCAGGCTGACTCCTCCATATACCACTGACAGCTTTAAAAATAGGGCTTTGTTTCATGTGTTCAATCCCCACTCCAAGGAGAGCATCATGATACAACTCATGAACAGCATTTATATCTTTCACAGAATCATCTTTGTCTAAAATTGGTTTTGTACACAAATCCCTTGTGTGTGCCAGACTCATCAGATCCTGCCTGGACATGGCACAGAGCTGAGGAAAGAGCTGTGATGGTTATTAAATTGTATCATGTTCAACTTTTGTTTGTTAGCAGAAAAGAGAAACATTCCTGTGCTTCTGAGTCTCAGCAGTTGCTGAGCCCAAAGGACACAATCCTGATGAGTTGTGGTTCCCAGGGCAGGGGTGGCCCTTGCACCTCCCTCCATCCCCACAGCAGAGCTCCCTTGTCCCAGAAAGTGCCTGGCACTGCAGGGATGAAGGAAACAGGACAGGCTGTGGGGATCAGGGGCAGGGCACAGCCAGGGATTTGGGGTGTGCCCAACAAGGCTCCAATGCCACCTGTGAGAGTCCGTGTGAGCCTCTCGTCTGTTTCTGCCCAACGACCCTCGCCTGAGGCCTGCGCTGGCCAGGGATGGGAGGAACGCCAAGTGACTGTGAAAAGCAGGTGATGCCTACCAGGACTGGTTTCTCATGACAACTAGTCACGGGGCACTGACTCAACAAAGCTCCCATAGATGGAATAACAATGGACTGGTTCGGTATGGGCTACCCTGCGTGTGTTCATAACAACAAAGATGGTTTGGTGTGCCTTTAAGCATCTTGTTTCCACCTGTTCCTCAGCGTAACGAGCTCCACATACAATAGTCCATAAATCTTCCCACCTTTTGGCCAGAAGCCACTCACTTTGGGAAAAAAGTGACTTGCTCAGAGGAGACCCCCTGAGGTCTCTCCAGACGGCAACAGACATCTATTGGCTGGCTCCACGAGGATTCTTCTGCCCGTCATGGTAGCTATAATCCCGACCCCCCTTTCTCTCTCTCTCTCTCTCTCTCTCTCTCTGTCTCTGTCCCACTATCGCATTTTGGTTGGCACTAAATAAAGTGCATTTCTTTAAAAGTAAACTGGTTTTGTCCCCTGCTGTGTCTTTTGCGCACTGAGATCCATAAAAGAACCAATCACGACTCCCGATCGGGTTGGACAGATCGTGACACACCTCAACAGCACACAGCCAGCAGTATCAGATGAATCAAGATGCCATTATCCCCACCCATAAAATTTTGGCTAGAAAGTCAAAGGGTGCTCAGTAAAACCCACCCACCCTTCAACAGCCCCAGTTTGCCTGTGGGCAAGTCTTACAGACAATAGAAACTGACTGTAGGCTATTGTGCCTTGAATGAAGGGACTCCACTGTGGGAACTAAGACAGAGTACTGTGGATTTATTTAGCATAAGCAGCTTGATAAACAAGATGCCCTAGCAAGAGCAAACAGAGCTTTGAAGACTCTTTGAAGATTGTATCAAGACTGGTGACAGGAAAGAAGAATAAATCAAATAGTTATGTTGGAAAATGAGTAAGCTTGTTTGTGTGATGTTTAACCCAACCAATGTAGTAAAAAATTACCAGCTTTCCTAAAAATGGTATATAAGCACATGTAGCTGAGAGTAAATTTGGATTCTGACCACCAGTCACTAGACCCCTCTCTCTCCCAGTTGTTGATTCTCCAGTGCTGAGCGCTGCCGTGCCGGACACGCTGGATCTCCAGGAGGAGCTGGAGCCCAAGGAGGCAAAGTGGCACCATTGACATTGCCAATGCATTTTTCTCCATTCCTTTGGCAGCAGAGTGCAGGCCTCAGTTTGCTTTCACCTTGGGGGGATGTGCAGTACACCTTGAACCGACTGCCCCAGGGGTGGAAACACAGCCCCACCATCTGCCACGGGCTGATCCAGGCTGCACTGGAAAAGGGTAAAGCTCCAAAACATCTGCAATACATCAATAATATAATTGTGTGGAGAAACACGGCAATAAAAGTATTTGAGAAAGGAGAGAGGATCATCCAGATTCTGCTGGAAGGAGGTTTCGCCATCGAGAAGAGCAAAGTCAAGGGACCTGCCTGAGAGATCCAGTTCCTGGGAGTAGAGTGGCAAGATGGACAGAGCCAGACTCCAATGAAATGATCAATGAGATCATCACAATATCTCCACCAAGCAGCAAGAAGTAAACACAAGCTTTCCTAGGGGTCATAGGTTTCTAGAGAATGCATTCCTGAGTCCAGCCACATTGTGAGCCCTCTCTACCTGGTCACCCTGAGAAGAACAATTCCAGCTGTGGCCCTGAACAGCAACAAACCTTCACCCAGACCAAGCCGAAAATCGCTCATGCAGTGCCCTTAGCCCAGTCAGGACGGGACCAGAGGTGAGGAATGTGCTTTACTCTGCAGCCAAGAACAATGGTTTGTCCTGGAGCCATTAGCAGAAGGAGCCAGGGGAGACTCGAGCCTGAGCACTAGAATTCTAGAGTCAAAGTTACAGAAAGTCTGAAGCAAACTACACTCACAAGAAAAAACAAAAACCAAAAAAAAACCAAAAAAACAAAACCCCAACAAAATCTTAGCCGCCTATAATAAGAAAGTTCAAACCACCTCAAAAGAATTTACCACAAAAGCACAACTCCTCCTGGCACCCTGACTCCCAGTGCTGGGTGGATGTTTAAGAAAGGCTCCTCTACCCACCACGCCACCCACACCACATGGAGCCCATGGATTGCTCTCATCACACAGAACGGCTGGATTAGAAAAACCAATCACCCTGAAATTTTAAAAACACTTAAAACCGGCCACAAGATAAAACTTAGTCTCACTAACAAAAAGGAGCAAGAAACAAGTAACCCAGGCTAAAAAGCTCCACCATAAACCAACTACTAGCACAAGAAACACGCTGTGCTCTTGTCACTGACAGTTTCTGTCTCATGGTTGAGATGAACCAGAAGTGGAAAGTGGCCGCAGGGAGCCCCACACGACGAGTCACACAAGCTACTGAAGGAGAAAGGTGAATCAAGTGCACTTGCTGAACTCAAAGCCATTCAGCTGGCCCTGGACACTGCTGAAAGAGAGAACTGGCCAAAGCTCTACCCTTATACTGAATCATAAATAGTAACCAATGCTCTCTGGAGTTAGCTAGAAAGGTAAAAAAAGGCCAGCTAGCAACATAAAGGAAAACCAATTGAGGCTGCTGATGAGTGGAAAGGCATTGCCACTCAGACAAACTATCTGTAAAACTCCATCAGGTAGTCAGGCTAATAAAGAACATTAAAACAAGGAGCAAGTAGATCTAAGCCTGCAAAAATAGAGATGTCATAAATAAATTTAAATTAGCAACATAAGGGAGAGTTGTTCCTAGCTCAATAGGCCCATAGTGTCTCAAGCCATCAAGGCAAAAATGCCACCTATAAGTAGGCACAAAACTGAAAAGTAGTTTTAACTATAAATTGTATTTCTCAAGTTATCCATAACTGTAAGACATGCTAAAATCAAGCGAGCCAAGCAGATAAAGCCCTCTCTAATATGGGGGCAGGTATTCCAAATATAAGTATAAAGAAGCAGAGGAAATGAACTACATCACACTGCCTCAAACCCCCCAAGGCAAGTGCTACGTGATCACAATTGTAGAGGCCACCACTGGATCATTAGAAACCTACCCTGTTACCTCACCACTACTACTCTAAACAGCGTCTTAAGCCCAAAAAGCAAGTCCTATAAAACACAGCACCCCTGAGAGAATCGTCAGACAACAGGATCCATTTCAAGAACAGCCTTAGAAACACCTCAGCCAAAAACCAGGATATTGAATAAATAGATCATATCCCTTATCACACACCAGCTGCCAAATTACCCTAAAGGCACTTGGCAGGGAAACATCCACAAATTGAGACATGAACTTAACAAAAGCCACCTAAATAGTCAACACCTGAGAGTCCATCACTCAAGCAAGTCCTGCCCAGTCTGAAGCCTTGCACACAGTGGATGGGGATAAAGTTCCTGTAGGACACATAAAAGGTATTTTAAGACTGTTTAGATTAGGCCCACCTCAAGCAAAGGCAAACCAATCCGTACAATTGGTTTTGCTCACAAACCTAGTTACACTTAGTAGGTAATGCAGAAAGATAAAGAAACCATTGAGTACCACAGAAAAACCTAATCTTAAGTGGAAGTGTGTGTAAAGTTTCACTGGGATAAAAATATATAGAGATTTAAAGAAGGT